>NC_041384.1:746495421-746496128 GCF_002162155.2 Triticum dicoccoides
AAAGGAAACAAAAAAACTAAAAAAGTGTTTTCAAATTTGAAAACTAATGGCACTAATAGAAAGTTTATAATTTTTCTAAAACTAATGGCACTAACAGAAAGTTTATAATTTTGCTAACCTAAAAGCAAACAGAATTAAAAATTAAAGCAAAAAACAAAAGAAAATAAATAATGCAAAAAACAAATCAAAAAAACAGGAAAAAACTATTTTTATAGTAAAGTTGATCACAAAATAAAATAAATAAAGCAACAAAAAAACAAAAAAAGTGTTTTCAAATTTGAAAACTAATGGCATTAACAAAAAGTTTATAATTTTTCTAAAACTAAAAGCATAAAGAATTAAAAAATAAAGCAAAAAACAAAAGAAAAATAAATAAAGCAACAAAAAAACAAAAAAAATGCCACCTACTGGGCCACCACGACCTGAATACGACTAGAAACCCTACCATGGGCCAGGATTCAGGCCCGCAGCAGGCCCAGTAGGCCCACGGGCATTGCAGTGACAGATTAGGCCTGAAAGCCTGCAGTTGAGATGAGCTCGGGAGGGTGGGCGCAGCAGCGCTTATAAACCACTCTCGAGCCCTCTCAACTAGCGAGGTGGGACTAAACTTTTGGGCGCTGGGCAGCACAAGGCCATTGGTCCCGGTTGGTGGCACCAACCGGGACTAAAGGGGGCATTGGTCCCGGTTCGTGGCACCAACCGGGACC
>NC_041384.1:746497114-746512918 GCF_002162155.2 Triticum dicoccoides
CGTCGCCTGCGCCCCTGCCCGCCTCCTCAGCTTGGTCCGGCCGCCGGCGCCCTCCCTTTGCATTTTTTTCATATATATGCTTGTTATATATATATGCTTGTTTTTTATATATACATATGCTTGTTTATATATATATGTAATGATTTTTTATAAAATATGATGTTTTTTTCATAGATGATCACATATATGATGTATGCACGAATGTGGATGAAATATGATGTTTTTTTGTTCATAGAACATGATGTTTTTTTAATTCACATATTTTTTTTTGTTCATGAGAGAGGCGGGGACGTTGAGGGATCATAGATGTATTTTTTCAGAATTTTCTATCGTGCATAGACGGATTTTAGACCACGGGAGCACCTGAAAGTGCAACTATCCCTAGGTGGTTTTGGTAATTCATAACAACATATAGCTCATTGAGCTAATGCTATTCCAAGATAATTATTTCAGGAAAGCTCAATGATTGGCATGGCATGGATGTGAAAGTGGAACCCTCAAAATGATAAGGACAAAGGATTGGCTCAAGCTCAAAAGCTCAAGACTCTTCATTTTATATTTTAGTGATCCAAGATCACATTGAGTCTTTAGGAAAAGCCAATACTATCAAGGAGGGATGAGGTGTTGCTTAATGAGCCTCTTGCTTCACGTGCTTAGTGATATGCTCCAAAACCCTCAACTACTTTCCCATATCCACATTTGACCTAAACCCTAAGCCAAACTCGGTCCTACCAATTCTTCCTATCCGGCGCCACCGAGTTTTCACTTGTCATTAGCCACTGCCAAACCCTAGCAATTCGGTCCTACCGATAAGGATCTCGTTCTCACCGAGATGGGATTGCAAACTCTCTGTTTCCCTTTCGTAACTTTTCGGTCTCACCGAAAGAGCAAATCAGTCCCACTGAGATTGCAATGTAAACTCAGTGTTTCCCCTTTGTAACTTTTCGGTCTCACCGAGTTCCACTCGGTCTCACCGAAAGAGCAAATTGGTCCCACCGAGTTTGCCTGACCAACTCTCTGGTTAGCTAATTACCAAATTCGGTCTCACCAAGTTTGTGTAATCGGTCTCACCGAGATTACGTTATGCCCAAACCCTAACCATATCGGTCCTACCGAGTTGCATGTCAGTCCCACCGAAAATCTCTAACGGTCACTAGGTTTACATTTTCGGTCCGACCGAGTTTATTGATTCGGTCCCACCGAGATTGGAAAACTGTGTAACGGTTGGATTTTGTGTGGAGGCTATATATACCCCTCCACCTCCTCTTCATTCGTGGAGAGAGCCATCAGAACACATACACCATTCCAACTCATATGTTCTGAGAGAGAACCACCTACTCATGTGTTGAGACCAAGATATTCCATTCCTACCATATGAATCTTGATCTCTAGCCTTCCCAAGTTGCTTTCCACTCAAATCATCTTTCCACCAAATCCAAATCCTATGAGAGAGAGTTGAGTGTTGGGGAGACTATCATTTGAAGCATAAGAGCAAGGAGTTCATTACCTACACACCATTTGTTACTTCTTGGAGAGTGGTGTCTCCTAGATTGGCTAGGTGTCACTTGGGAGCCTCCGACAAGATTGTGGAGTTGAACCAAGGAGTTGTAAGGGCAAGGAGATCGCCTACTTCGTGAAGATCTACCGCTAGTGAGGCAAGTCCTGTGTGGGCGATGGCCATGGTGGGATAGACAAGGTTGCTTCTTCGTGGACCCTTTGTGGGTGGTTGCTTCTTCATGGACCCTTCGTGGGTGGATCCCTGTGTGGACTCGCGCAACCGTTACCCTTGGGTGGAGCCCTGTGTGGACTCGCGCAACCGTTACCCTTCGTGGGTTGAAGTCTCCATCAACGTGGATGTAGGATAGCACCACCTATCCGAACCACGGGAAAAACATCCGTGTCTCCAATTGCGTTTGAATTCTCCAAACCCTTCCCTTTACATTCTTGCAAGCTGCATGCTTTATTTTCCGCTGCCTATATACTCTTTGCATGCTTGCTTGAATTATGTGATGATTGCTTGACTTGTTCTAAATTAGCTAAAATCTGCCAAGAACTAAAATTGGGAAAAGGTTAAGTTTTTATTGGGTCAAGTAGTCTAATCACCCCCCCCTCTAGACATACTTTCGATCCTACAAGTGGTATCAGAGCTTTGGTCTCCATAGCTTTGGTGGTCATAGCCTTGGTTTCACAACCTAGGAGTGTATGGCGTCTAGCGAGGGAAATTATCACCGTAGAGGTCCTTACTTTGATGGTACTAATTTTGCTAGTTGGAAGCATAAAATAAAAATGCATATTCTTGGACATAACCCCGCCGTTTGGGCTATTGTGTGTGTTGGTTTGAAAGGTGACTTCTTTGATGGGAGAGAACCAAACCGTGAAGCTACCGCGGATGAGTTGAAGATGTTGCAATACAATGCTCAAGCTTGTGATATTCTCTTCAACGGATTGTGCCCCGAAGAATTCAACAAAATCAGCCGTCTTGAGAATGCGAAGGAAATTTGGGACACTTTGATTGATATGCACGAAGGTACCGACTCCGTCAAGGAATCCAAGCTGGATGTACTTCAAAGCCAACTTGACAATTTCAAGATGAAGGATGGTGAAGGTGTCGCTGAAATGTACTCTAGGATTGCTCTCATCACAAATGAGATTGCCGGCTTAGGAAGTGAAGAGATGACCGATAAATTCATCATCAAGAAGATTCTAAGAGCCTTGGATGGAAAATATGATACCGTGTGCACATTGATCCAAATGATGCCCAATTACAAAGATCTCAAGCCAACGGAGGTGATTGGAAGAATTGTTGCTCATGAGATGTCACTTAAGGATAAAGAGGAACTTCACAACAAATCAAGTGGTGCCTATAAAGCCTCATGTGAAGCCCCTACATCATCAAGTGAGAAACAAGACTTCAATGAAGAATTGAGCTTAATGGTGAAGAACTTCAACAAGTTCTACAAGAGTAGAAGCAAAGATAAAAGCTCCAAGTCAAGGTCCTACAATGACAAAAGATCTTCTAGTCGAGAGCGAAACTGCTACAATTGTGGAAGACCCAGACACTATTCCAATGAGTGTACGGCTCCCTACAAGAGAAGAGAAGATTCTCCAAGAAGAAGAAGCAAAGAATCACCACCAAGAGAGAGAAGGAGTAGAGATGATCGTTATGAACGAAGATACTCACGGAGAAGCAAGGATTCGGAAAGGAAGGAAAAATCATCAAGGAGCTACACAAGACGAAGACATCAAGCTCATGTTGGTGAATGGGTATCCGGCTCCGACTCCGACAGCCACTCCGAGAGAAGTTATCACTCTGACTCCGAAGATACTCAAGATGAAGGTGTTGCCGGTCTAGCACTTGTGTCAACCAACTCCTACGACATATTTGACTCACCAAATGAAGGAATTGGAAGATGCTTCATGGCCAAAGGTCCTAAGGTAACACACCCCGAGTATGTTGATTTCAATAGTGATGAAGATGACTTGTTAGGTGATGATTTGCTTGTTGACAACTCTAGTGATGAATACTATGATGAAATGTCAATTAAACATTCTAATCAAGATAAAACGAATGACAATGATAAGGAGAAGATTGAGGCCCTAACTAAAGAACTAAACACTCTTAAGTTAGCTCATGAAACCATCTTCGAAGATCATCGAGAACTTTTAAGAGCTCATGAGAAATTACGCTTTGAAAAGCTCAATCTTGAGCAAGAGCATGAGTTCTTAAAAGCAATCAATGATGATCTCCGCAAGAAAAGTTCTTCTTACATTGCCAAGCGTTTACTCTTATCCACTTACATGCCTCAAGTCAAGTCTAGTAACAAGAACAAGAAAGATTCTTCCTCTAGTAGTAACAATGATCATGCTAAATCCAATATTGTTACTTCTAGTAGCTCTCTTGATTCCACTAATGATTCTCTTAGCCAAGTTACACTTGAGCAAGAAAATAGTTTATTGAAGGGAATTATAGAGAAAGGAGTGTACAAAAGCCTTGCCGGGAGTAAGCAATTCGAGGAAATTGTGCGCAAGCAAGGAATGCACCGGAAGAATCAAGGTGTTGGTTTTGAACGAAAGTTCAATGCCAATGGAGTTGAGTGGGAAGAAGATCAATACCCCAAGACAAAGTTTGTCCCTCAATAAGAGAAGTATACTTCTTTCAAGGGGACACAAGCTCAAGATGATCTTCCACCACAAGACTACAAGCAAAAAGGCAAGGACAAGCTTCAAGAGGAAATTGATGCATTTGAAGAAGCTCCAAAGACCTTAGTCAAGTGGATTCCCAAGACTACTTCAAGTTCCACTTCATCAAGTACGACTACAACTCCAAGGATTCCCATCAAGATGATGTGGATCCAAAAGAAGAAGAACTAGAGAGTTCTTAAGGGTGACTCCGCCAACATACTTCACTCTTATCATTTTGGCAAGAACAAGTGCAATCAACTTCCACATCGTGCACTAGTTCAAGGAGTCACAAACCCTCTTGTTGGTAAGACAAGGGACAAGGTAACCTAAAAGTTTTCATGGACATCATCTTTTGTGTGCATCACTCTATGTCTATGGATATCCTTGTTTGTTCCTTGTGGGACTAACCCATGTAGGTATTGAAAGTGCAATTCACTCAAATGGACAGCTCCAAGTGATCTACATCAACATTGAGCATCCACATCTTCAACATCTACATGAAGTCATCATCGACAAAACCCAAGGTTAGTTCATCCCTCTTAGGGGGGATATCACATCTAGGGGGAGCTTTACTCTAAGACTTGAGCTAAAGCAACTCTAAAGATGTGAACAAAACAATGCTTTATGTAAAAGTGGTAACCCCACTTGAGCTTAAACGATGAGTATGACCTATGATCAAGTGTTCTCACTTGACTCCTAAGTCAATATACTCATATATAGATGACCTTGTCATCACAAATTGCTTGATAGATGCTAGAATTGGTTGTGCATGCCTTGCCACATATTTCATTTGCCATCTTATTGTGTGAGCATGCTGGTTGCATAATTTACTCATTCGAGGACATCCACTTGTTGTTTTGATTGTTCGGTTTTATCTTCTTTTGCCAAGTGGATGGACAAGAATGCCTAAGAACCTCCTCTAGCTATCTATGCTGTTCTCGTCTCAAACTCTATTCATGCTGCATCACAAAATTTGATCAAGTCAGATTCGAACCACTCTGTGTGAGGAGCGCTCGGAGTCCCTGATTCGTCATAGACTTAAACTTCCAAAACCTCTTTATGATTCTCGGTCTGACCGATACTCCACTTCGGTCCTACCGAGATCATTAAGTTGATCTAGGTTTTCGATCTCGGTGCAACCGATTTGAACATTTCGGTCACACTGAGTTTCAGTAACTGCTTGCAGTTATGAATCTCGGTGCCACCGAGTTGTTCCACTCGGTCACACCGACAGGGTTGGGCTATATATAGTCACGGGCAAAATTTTGGAAATTTCTCCGAACCCCTTCGCCCGCGCGATAGCCTGCTCTGCCCTCGTGGTCTCCGGATCGTCTTCTCGCCGCCAGCCGCCTCCAGTCGCTGGTCTCCGTCACCGTCAACGGGAATTCTTCCCCGCCATTGCCGCCGAACTAGGGTATGGACTTGATCACAGTGCTATTCCTCGTCCAATTCCTAGCACATTGTGTTCTTCATGATTCTTGCCACAATTGAAACACTCCTATCCAGTCAATGCGCCCGTAGATTAGCTTTGATTCGAAAATTTTAGGGTTAGGTATCCGCCGAAACCACCTCGGACCCACCGAGTTGAAAAACTCGGTCCCACCGATTTGGCTTATGCCATTGCCCAAGTGAGACTCGGTCTGACCGAGAATTACTTATCGGTGTGACCGATTTTGGAACTCAGTGAAACCCTAGCAGTCTCGGTGCCACCGAACTGTGACTCGGTCCAACCGAGTTCACCAGTTTAGGTGCCAAAACTGCTTCGGTATCACCGAGTTTAAAAATCGGAGATGCGAGTTGATTTCAGTGGGAAACTAAAACTAAGTTTTTGAATCATTCTTTTGCAAAAATATCTGCATTTTGTGATGCTCATCTAGTCTATCTCATCTATAAACTATTCACAGGGTCAGCAGTCAGTGCAGCATGTCTGATCAAAGTGATAGCCAGAATATGTCAGAGCAGCAGATGCACATGAGTGAGGGCACTAGTCCCTCCAGCTCTTCTGATGAAGGCAGCAGGAGCACTCCTAGCAATTTGCCAAAGGCTGCCACGAGACAGAGGAAGAAGAGGACTTCAGATTCCGAAGATGAGGACTATGTGGCAGAGGAAGAGGCCACTTCCAAAAGAGTTGAGCCAGCTCAAGGCACAAAGCCAGGGCTGAAAATCAAAAGGCCAGCAGGCAGGCAGCCAATGTCAAAGGCCAGAATGTCAACTGGGAAGCCCATAGAGCCAGTTACAGCCGAGGGCAAGAAAAGAAAGGAAAGGGTGAAGAAGACTGTGGCTAGAGTGCTTGGCAAAGCTTTCATCATGGAAGAGGAAGAAGAAGAAGAGGTAGCTGCACCAGCACCCAAGGCACCCAAGCTAATGGGAGATGCCATAAAATCAGGGGGAGCTGCTTCCAAGGCCAAGCCAGCTCCAAAGCCAAAGCCAAAGAGGAATACAAGAAGCATTCCTGCAGCTGAGAAGAACAAGGCCCCAGTGCTGAGACTGTTGCTGAAGAAGAGGATGAAGAGCAAATTCTGAGAAAGCTAAAGCCCAAGATCCCAGACCACAACGATGCTCATCCTGTGGCTGAGGATATGAAGCTCAGGAGAGATTTAGGGCTGAGGAAGTGGAGAGAAGCAGACCCATATGCTTCAAGGAGAAGGACAGCAGTTGACTACAGGTTTCACACCAAGGAGCAGCAGAATTTTTATGAGACAGTGCTGCTAGATAAGAAGCCCATTGTCTGTGATATGCAATGGGTTGATTGGCAATACATTAAGGACAATGAGGAGCACTATCCTGGAGTGCAAGACAGCTTCATAGCTTGTGGAGTAGCTGACTTTGTTGGGCAGAAGCTCACAAAGTGGAACGAGGAACTTATCATGCAGTTCTACTCCATGGCACACTTCTACCCAGATGGGAGGATCACATGGATGTCTGAGGGTACAAGGTACCAATCCACAGTTGCTGAGTGGGCACAGATCATTAATGCCCCAGAGGAGCAAGATGATGACTTGGATATCTATGCCAAGAAGAAGATGGACCACAACTCAATGTCAAATATGTACAAGGAGATCCCAAATGAAGCACTTGATACCTTCAAGTTTGGCTCAGTACATTACCTTCTGTCAGGGCTCCCGACTATCAATTGGATCTTGAGCACACCTTATTGCCCAAGTCAGGTGATCACAAGATGATCAGAGGCCATGCTATCAACTTGCTACATGTATTTGATGTACCTCAGAAGTTCAAAGTGATGAGCCTCATAGTGGAAACAATCAAGAGGACTGCAGCAGATCAGAAGAGGAGTTGCGGATATGCCCCTCAAATTCAGGAGCTCATCAACTCCAAGATGGGCACGGGCATATATTTATTGGACAAGGAACATTTGCCCACCCGTCCAGATTTTGAGGACAATCAAGTTGTCATGACTGAGAATGAGCCATCATCTGCCCAAGCATACGCAAAGAAGGAGAAGGCGAGGAAGGAGAAAGCTGCCAAGATGCCTACTCAAGAGGAGGCATCTGAGTATTTCTTGAAGACTAAACAAGAGTAGCTTGGTTACTTGATTGCATCCACGCTGAGGATTGAGCAAAGTCTAGCCACCCTCACTCAGAATCAGCAGAGCCTAGAGAGAATCATGGAACAGAAGTTCTATGACTTGGATGTCAAAGTAACGGAAGTTCAGTCTGCAGTGGAGCAGCTCCAGGAGGACATGCAGGAGAGGAGAGGCAGGACTACCACTCATGCCTTTGCCAGAGTGCCAAGAGGTCCGAGGTCGTCTACCGTGCCAGTTGCTGACACAAGAACCACCACCTCAGCACCAGCCACAGCCTCAGTTCCACCAGCTCCAGCATCTACTTCAGCTCCAACTCCAGCGTCTACTTCAGCATCTACCGAAGCCTTCGTCCTTGGAGTGATCCGGACTCCACCACCACCTGAAGATCAAGCCTGAGCGTCGATCTAGTGCTATGCATTTTCTAGGAACTTTTTGGTAACTTGTTGCCAAAGGGGGAGAAGATGTATAGATCATAGGCTTCGAGAGAGAGAGTGTTGCCTTTTCTCTCTTGCTTTATTTGGTGGTTTTTTGAACTTGTTTGCTTTTGAGTGCTTGAGATACTATGCTTGTGAGACATTGATGATCATGTGTTTGATCATAAGCTACACTTAATGCTTGCTTATTGCTATTATCCTATCTATCATGTGTGATCATTCACTATTGGTGATGAGTGCATGTATTTCATTCTTATCATTTTAAGCGCTCCACCAAGATGTATGTGACATGGAAGAGTAACCCATGACTCTAACTCTTTGTGCATTTGCAGTCCAAAGCAAATTTTAAATATGCACAAATTTAGGGGAAGCTCTTACTTATCACATACTTCTCAAAGCGATGATATATTTCATGCTTATTATCATTTGTCGAAGCTTTGATCTATATGTTGTCATCAATTACCAAAAAGGGGGAGATTGAAACATCCGTGGACTCGCGCAACCGTTACCCTTGGGTGGAGCCCTGTGTGGACTCGCGCAACCGTTACCCTTGGGTGGAGCCCTGTGTGGACTCGCACAACCGTTACCCTTCGTGGGTTGAAGTCTCCATCAACGTGGATGTAGGATAGCACCACCTATCCGAACCACGGGAAAAACATCCGTGTCTCCAATTGCGTTTGAATTCTCCAAACCCTTCCCTTTACATTCTTGCAAGTTGCATGCTTTATTTTCCGCTGCCTATATACTCTTTGCATGCTTGCTTGAATTATGTGATGATTGCTTGACTTGTTCTAAATTAGCTAAAATCTGCCAAGAACTAAAATTGGGAAAAGGTTAAGTTTTTATTGGGTCAAGTAGTCTAATCACCCCCCCTCTAGACATACTTTCGATCCTACAACACCCCCTCTCTATCGTTGCAAAATTTGCTAAGTGATATTAAGAAGGAAGGAAAAGAAGTATAGGAAAGAAAGAAAATAAGAAGAGGAAAGAAAGAAGAAGAGGAGAGGAAGAAGAGGAGAAATAAATAAGAAGAAGAAAAAAGAAGAAAAAGAAGAGGAGAAGAAGAAAGGAATAGTGGAGAAGAATAGAAAATAGAATATATTCTATTTTTTCTTCTTCTCCACTATTCCTTTCTTCTTCTCCTCTTTTTTTCTTCTTTTTTTTCTTCGATCTTCTCCTCTAGCTATTCCTTTCTTCTTCTCCTCTTTTTTCTTATTCTTCTTCCTAATTTTTATCGGGAACGAGGGTGTCGAGGATCGCCGAGGGGTCGAGGGTCGGGAACTAGGGTAGAGGGTCGAGGGATCAAGGGTCGAGGGTTCCAGGGTCGTCTAGGGGTCAAGGGTTCCAGGGTCGTCGAGGGTTCGAGGGGTCGAGGATCGCCGAGGGGTCGAGAGAGGTTTCCTAGTGTCAAAGTATTGAAGAAATCCATGGCTTTATCATTAGCCGGAAGTAACCAGGGCATGACGAAGTCCTCCAAAGTTATTTTGGAATGGTGTCCCAGATAGGATAATTTGCCTTTTTGTATGAATTTCAGCAAAGGCCTTCCAAATAACGATATTTGGAAGGTTCTTGCTGAACTTTGTACCAAAAAGCGAATTATCCTATCTAGGATTCCGTTCCAAAATAACTTGGAGAGCTTCGTACCATCATGCACCTGTTACTTTCGCCTAATGATGAAGACATGGTTTTGTTGAATCCTTTGACACTAGGCAACCTCCCGACCCCTCGGCGATCCTCTCGAATATGAGAGGAAGAAGAGGATCGTCGAGGGGTCGAGGGTTCCAGGGTCGTCGAGGGTTCGAGGGGTCGAGGATCGCCGAGGGGTCGAGAGAGAGATTTCCTAGTGTCAAAGTATTGAAGAAATCCATGGCTTCATCATTAGCCGGAAGTAACCAGGGCATGATGAAGTCCTCCAAAGTTATTTTGGAATGGTGTCCCGGATAGGATAATTTGCCTCTTTGTATGAATTTCAGCAAAGGCCTTCCAAATAACGATATTTGGAAGGTTCTTGCTGAACTTTGTACCAAAAAGCGAATTATCCTATCTAGGACTCCGTTCCAAAATAACTTTGGAGAGCTTCGTACCATCATGCACCTGTTACTTTCGCCTAATGATGAAGACATGGTTTTGTTGAATCCTTTGACACTAGGCAACCTCCCGACCCCTCGACGATCCTCTCGAACATGAGAGGAAGAAGAGGATCACCGAGGGGTCGAGGGTTCCAGGGTCGTCGAGGGTTCGAGGGGTCGAGGATCGCCGAGGGGTCGAGAGAGAGATTTCCTAGTGTCAAAGTATTGAAGAAATCCATGGCTTCATCATTAGCCGGAAGTAACCAGGGCATGACGAAGTCCTCCAAAGTTATTTTGGAATGGTGTCCCGGATAGGATAATTTGCCTTTTTGTATGAATTTCAGCAAAGGCCTTCCAAATAACGATATTTGGAAGGTTCTTGCTGAACTTTGTACCAAAAAGCGAATTATCCTATCTAGGATTCCATTCCAAAATAACTTTGGAGAGCTTCGTACCATCATGCACCTGTTACTTTCGCCTAATGATGAAGACATCGTTTTGTTGAATCCTTTGACACTAGGCAACCTCCCGACCCCTCGGCGATCCTCTCGGACATGAGAGGAAGAAGAGGATCGCCGAGGGGTCGAGGGTTCCAGGGTCGTCGAGGGTTCGAGGGGTCGAGGATCGCCGAGGGGTCGAGAGAGAGATTTCCTAGTGTCAAAGTATTGAAGAAATCCATGGCTTCATCATTAGCCGGAAGTAACCAGGGCATGATGAAGTCCTCCAAAGTTATTTTGGAATGGTGTCCCGGATAGGATAATTTGCCTCTTTGTATGAATTTCAGCAAAGGCCTTCCAAATAAAGATATTTGGAAGGTTCTTGCTGAACTTTGTACCAAAAAGCGAATTATCCTATCTAGGACTCCGTTCCAAAATAACTTTGGAGAGCTTCGTACCATCATGCACCTGTTACTTTCACCTAATGATGAAGACATGGTTTTGTTGAATCCTTTGACACTAGGCAACCTCCCGACCCCTCGGTGATCCTCTCGAACATGAGAGGAAGAAGAGGATAAAAAAAGAAGAGGAAGAAGAAAAAATGGAGAAGAAAGAATAGAGGAGTTCTTCTCCTCTATTCTTTCTTCTCCTCTTTTTTTTCTTCTTCTTCCTCTTTTTTTATCGGGAACGAGGGTCGTCGAGGGACATATAGATGTAGTGTCGTCGTTGTCGATATATACCCCCTCCCGATAGCTTCAACACGTGGGGGGTCGATATTACCCCCTCCTTGAAGCATTCTCGAGGCCACCCCAAACCCTTGAAGCATTGTCGAGGCCACCCCAAACCCTAGAGAAGCAGCGTCGAGGCCACTAATTAATATATATGATTCCTTACTATGATTAGGTAGCTAGTTCTACGTTTGGCACTAATATATCCATCTGTCATGTTTGAATAATAATTGCCATGTTGTAAATATTTGTAGAAACTATGGACACCGCTCGAGACGAAGCAAAAGAAGCGTTGTTGAGGGACATAATCGCAGAAGGAAGTGATGCCGTCTCGTTGTTTCTCAACGACACCGATGGTCTGGAAGGAGAGGGTGAAGAAGCTGGCTACGGTGACCTAATGCCGGTGCAAGAAGAAGAACATGAGGACGGCTCCGGTGACCCAATGCCGGTGCAAGAAGGAGACCGTGATGACGGCTCCGGTGACCGAACCGAGTCCGGCCAGGTATATATATTAGTTAAGCCTGTGCTGACTAGCTGATTGATGCATTCATTGTTTTGGTATGTACACATATTAATTAAGTCTTTGTTCTTTTTTCTAGCCCTCCGGATCGAGCACAACTTCGGTAAAGAGACGAGGCCCGAAGAAAAAGTTGAGCTCGGATGAAAAGTTTGAGATCATAGCAATCGCGCTCGACGGCAAACCGATTGAACCCATCCGAACAAAGAACGCATTTGTTGCTCAGTGCGGGGTTCTGGTTAGGGACAAGATCCCGATAAGCATCCAGCAATGGTTTAAGCCGGCTACAGAAGACCCTGAGGTGTCTTATGTCAATGATATGCAGAAAAATGATCTTTGGACTGAGCTGAAGTCAAATTTCACCCTACCGCCAGAGGATAATCCAGAGAACCCAGTTAAAGAGCAATTAATCAAGTCTTTTGCTCTTAAGAGGATGGCAGAACTATTCAGGAGGTGGAAGAAAGAGCTGAATAAGTTTGTCGAAAATAATGAGACACCAGAATTCAAGGGCAGATATGAGAAGATCAGAGATCACTGGCCCGCATTTGTGGCCCACAAGACATCGGAAAAGAGTAAGAAGATGTCGGCGACAAATAAGTAAAATGCTGCGAAGAAGAAGCTTCACCATCGCACGGGGTCAGGTGGCTACCTCGTAGCCCGGCCTAAGTGGGCCAAGACTGAGAATGATCTGGTTGATAAAGGGATCGAACCAGAGACAATTAGCTGGCCAGACCGTTGCCGGACTTGGTTCTTCGGGGCTGGCGGAACCTTGGACCCTGTAACAGGGAAGTGCATTTGGACGAACGATCAAATGGACATACCAGTCAGGAAGCTTAAGCAGTATATCGAAGCAGCGCAGGAAGGGACGTTCTTTCCAGACAGAGAGAACGACGAGCTCACAATGGCCCTCGGGAATCCTGAGCACCCTGGACGGACACGAGGCACTCCAGGCTCCATTCCGTGGAAGGTTGGGTTTCCGGACGCAGGCGGTTACAAATCCCATGAGAGGAGGAAAAAAGTGCAGCAGACCCAAATGCAGGCGCTGCAAGCAAGGGTAGACGCGATAGAGGAATGAGAAGCAAATCGCAGCAAACGTACTGCCGAAGCCTCCCCCGAAGCTACCCCGCCATCTCAGCGCAGAAGCAACATGGCTTCCACCGAGCTGCTTCAGCCGGAGCATGCCTTGACGGCTCCTGCCAGCTATCCCGTGGATGCTATCACGGAGTCTCAAAACTGACATCTTATGACGCAATGGATGAATTTGAAGGTCAAGGTGGCTGTTGGCTCTGTTTATCCTACTGAACCCGGCGCAACTTTTCACTACCGGCCGATTCCAGAAGGATATGCTAGGGTGATGGTGGATGAAATAACGGAGGGATTTGAGGACCTCCAGCTTGACCACCCTACCGGTGAAGGGGAGACTCGGCTGGGGTCTGCTCTGAAGACTCCATGCCTATGGCGGAAGGAGCTCATCAACCTTCGGAACTGGACGCCTCCGCCTCCTCCTCCTCCTCCGGTGAGTCAGGGCACTCCGCCTCCTCCACCGCCTCCTCCTCCGGCGAGTGACGATCAGGGCCCTCGGCCGGCTCCTTCTCCGGCGCGTGGCGGCACTCCGCCTGCGCCGACGCGCCCGAGCAGCCAGCCTCCTCCTTCTCCGCCTTGTTAGCAAGGGCAGAAGAGACCTGCCGCCGCTCCAGCTGCTCCGGCGCGTCATAGTCCTTCTCCTCCGCCTCGTAAGCAAGTAAAGAAGACAACCGCTCCGTCTGCTCGGTCGGCGTCTAGCAGTACAACCAGAGGCGGGAGGACATACAGATTCGGTCCTTCTCTGAAGACTCCAGAGAAGTTACCATACGAGAGGACCCCGGAGGAGAACGCGAAGATCGCGTGAACCGAAGTGGATGACTGGTTTCAAGGGTTGAAAGCAAAGAGACATCCACCTCCGGAGGAGAAGGTAGATCCGGTGAAAGTGAAGCGCACTCTGGCTGCCCTGGCAAAACCACCCAAGTCTCCGCCGAAAGGCAACTATGAGTGCATTATTGCAAAGACATGGGCCGAAATGGAGCGGTCGGGAAGTACAGTCAGTGATCAAAGGCTAAAAGAACGACGAGCAGCTGGAAAACAAATTGCCCAGCTCGGCAAACAAGCGAAGCAATCGTGCCCCCCGCTCAAGGTGCCTAGCGACTTCGTCGATCCGAGGATGGTGCCCGGTTATGGCAATGTTGATGATTACCTGCCCAACTATGTACATTATGATCCCATGGAGGTGCAGATACACAGATACGAGTACGGGAAGCCTCTCGTCAAAGATGAAAAATCTTTAACAATGATGATGTGAAGATTACATGATTGGTACTTGAAAATCTGCAGAGAGTCTGGGGGGAGGAGTACTTTGTATGCGAGAGTTAAACCGGAGCATGACCTCGTTGGAATTGAACTGTTGCCTATTCCATTTGAGGAGTTCTATTTTTCAATCAATTGGCCCTCGATAAAACAACGATCACCTGCTACTGTCTGTAAGTACTACTACTTCTGTCATTAAGTCTCTCTATATAGCTCATCTCTTTCATTGCATGTATTTATAATTATCCTCACTATATTATGCAGATTGAAGATCACCGAATTGAAGAAAAGACAAATCGGTGATATTGGGTTCGTTAACACATATCTCATAGATGCAACTGAGGTTGAACATCGTCCCAAAGACACCGATGCCAACTTGCTACGATCATTCAAAAAAAATGAAAACAAAGATATAATACTCTTTCCTTACAACTTCAAGTGAGTGTTACTGTCTTGTGCATATTCGGTTTCCCTTATATATTAGTCCAGGTTATACTAATGTAATTGATGAGTTATGCATGCGTGTGCAGTTTCCACTATATTCTCCTAGAGATTAGGCTTGAGCAGAGAGTAGTAACCGTCTTGGACTCTAAACGAAAAGATCCCCAGGAGTATGCAGACATGACTGAAATCCTCAAGAAGTAAGTTAAATCGATCATTATCCACCATATCAGCAACTTTGTTCATTTCCTGATATCAAGTAATTGTTTTCTTTGTCTGGCAGGGTTTGGAGAAAATTCACCAGAAAAGTTCCGGGACTGCCGAAGGAGCTGGAATTTAGACACCCGAAAGTAAGTACTATAGTAGCATGTTCTGCGCATCTCCTAGTGATTCAAGCGCTAGTTTCATCAATACCATTTAGCATTCTTGCTTATCAGTTTGATTGACCTCTATTTCTTGTAAAGTGGTTGTGGCAGGAACAAGAGAATGATTTCTGTGGATACTACGTCTGCGAGTCCATCCGCCACACGACCTGTGAGCGGGGCGGGTACTCTGACGAACAATATGAAGTACGTAAATAACAACATTCACAATTTTATTTTATTACCATCATTTGTGTTGAGTTTCATTCATTCATATATATATGTATTGACCCCCTTCTTCAAATTAGATGTTTCGGAAGCGGGATGAACTCCTAGCACCAGCTCGCATGCGAGCAATTCAAGAGGAATTGGCGGCATTCTTTCTTGACCACGTGATCGCTGAAGATGGAGAATACTATGTGGACCATGAGTCCGTATGATTATATTTGTAAGAGATAATTATTGTATATATGTAGCCGGTAGTGTCGGATAGATATACGAGAACTTGTTGTTCGACCAATCTCTCGGAGAAGGAAAGGTGGTCGATATCACTTCTCTCTGTATGCATATATGTTCATGACGATCTTCTGTTTCCTTCGTTTGCTTACTAGCTAGCTAGCGTGTCTAGTCCTCTCTATACGTATGTATAGTACGTAGCGTCGACCAAGCACGGACATAATAGAGGACATTTCTCTCTATTAATTATAGCTAGCTAACACAATATATGAAACACCTAAATTAACCCCCCAA
>NC_041384.1:746513198-746515824 GCF_002162155.2 Triticum dicoccoides
AAAAAAAAACAAAAACCCCAGCCACAGAAATGCTGACGTGTGGATGCCTATTGGTCCCGGTTGGTGCCACCAACCGGGACCAAAGGGTCTCCTGCCTGGGCTCCGTGCACATGCCACGTGGAGGCCCATCAGTCCTGGTTCTGAATTGAACCGGGACTAAAGGGACAGGGCATTAGTACCGACACTTTAGTCCCGGTTCAGGAACCGGGACTAAAGGCCCTTACGAACCGGGACAACATGCCCTTTTTCTACCAGTGGATAGAAAATATGCATCAACTCTTCACCACAAGGCATCGCACGTAACACCCATATCCATTGCATGTGCACGGTAGTGTCTGTACGACCTACACAACTTCATTGACCTTGTGTATTTCATTGTGTTCCATTGTGTGTAGAGTTAATTGCATCCATGGTATGCAAACTTGCATGGTAAGTGAAAGAAAAAAACTTAAAAAATAACACAAATTGATCACACAAGTCAGATTTACGTCAACTATAACACTAACTATGTGGACATGGCGAGTCAGCATGAGTGCAGGCCAACACACTCTCAAAATCGAAAAGCATTAATGGATTCATTTGAATTATGAAACAAATGACATATCACAATAGCATTGTCACTACACCACGGTAGGTGAGCATATTATCTCTAGGATTTATCGGCGCTCGCACAATTATTTCATATGACTCAAAAGATACATTAACTCTTCGTGATAAGGCATCATATGGAACACACACATCCATTTTCACGTGTGAGTGTAATAGTGTCCGTACAATCCATGTAACTACATTAACCTCATTTCATCGTTCATAATGGAATATACTACATTATTCCATCCTCGATAGTAATCCAATTGGACCAAAATATAACTCCCCTCCCGTGAAAAGAAACATTGCTAATCTATATGCCATATTTTGGTAATCTCAGAGATGGTGTGATTTTAAAATTTTGAAAAATAGTTGAAGTCACATGGTAATATGGAGAGGATCTCTTTCCCAATATTTTCAAGATGCTTGAAAAATGTAAAGTCTAATTTTTTATAGTGGAATAAATATCACTTCTGGCATTTGTTATTTACTCTAAGTATGAATATAGCGTAATACTATTGTAGTTTAATATCATACACTAATATTGTCCATATCTCTCCACGTGGGCGATGGTCTATTCACACCAACGCGGTAGGTGAACAATGAACCCTATATTTATCGATGCTCGCAAGTTTTCACGTGACTCGAATAGATACGGTACGATATCATACGGAATACCCATATCCATCCGTTTGCTAGTGAACAGTGTCTTTACAACCCTCATTAACTCCGTCAACCTCACATATTTTCCCCATATATTAATAGAACATTCTACATTATTCAAACCTCCAAGAACAACTCGAAAACTCTAAGAAAATCAACTCATAAGTACAAATGGGGGAAATAATAACTGGCGAACGTTCCCTAGGAGGGAGATCTTAGAGAACGTCCCCACAACCATTGGATTCATATCAAATGGATGGCCAAAAAAATTAAATGATTGTCATTTTTTGCCGCTACATGGCAACTTTATCTTCCGATCATGACAACTTCTGTAAAATTGCCATGACAACTTTAGTTGAAATTGCATGACAATTTGAGCGTTCACTGGGAAAATGCTCCCAGAGAACGTTCCCCAGATATTGCCATCCAAAAACCTCCATTGGTAACACCAGGAAGCAATTTCAAGCTTAGGGAATAAAGGCCACGTGGCAATTCAGAAGGAGGTCTCCTTTTCAAAATTTGAATAGAACAAATGCTCGAAATTAATAACAACCAATTTACAACAAGATATTTCCCTTTAAAAAAATTGAAAACAATAATTGCTCGAAATTAATAACATCCAATCTACAGGAAGATATTTCCATTTTAGAAATTTGAAAATAATAAATGGCTGAAATTAATTTCGTCTACATTTCCAGCGAGAGAATATATTCTTTTTGGCCGGCGTTTATTAATTTCAAAAATATTAGTCTACTGCAATAATGTCGTCCCTATCTCTCCAGGTGGGCGCTGGCATGCTCGCATCACCCTCCGGTAGGTGAACTTATCATCTCGAATAGATTTTTTCACGCCAACGGTCGATCTCACGTAACTAAAAAAAACATTTTAACCCTTCACGCCACGGCACTGCACGTGCCCGTTCCCGCGCTGTAACATTAATTATTTTTCACACCAACTTTCAATCTCGCATAATTAAAAAAAAATGTGTTAACCCTTCAGGCCACGGCATCGAACGTGCCCGTTACCGTGCTGCAACCACACGCGCGCGGTATCCCTCTTCGTGCGTAATCGGGCATCCGGCATTTGTCCCGCGCTCCAGCATTGGTCCAAGAGGATCAAAACAAAATCACCTGGTTGGAGAGCACAATGTGTGTGTGTGTGTGTGAAAAGATTTCAAAAGATTTTGAAATCTTGGTTGTTATTAAAGAGGAAAGAAACTGATGGGCAAACAAATTTTGGCAGGCAGCAAGGAGGGTTGGACCTTGGGGAGGGGCGACATTTCCAACGGTCACCTCCGGGTTTCTCCTATTTACGCAGCCCCCGGGGCGAAGGCGAGACAGAGTGAAAACGAGAACCAGAGGAGAGGAGCCCACCG
>NC_041384.1:746516298-746534950 GCF_002162155.2 Triticum dicoccoides
AGCGGACGGCCGCCGCGCCCCCGCCCCGCTCGCCGCCGGAGCCGCGCCGCTTCTGCTCGATCTCCGACGTGATGCGCCGGGCGCGCCCCGTCGACGCGCCGCCGCCCCTCGCCCGCGCCCGCCACGTGATGGCCCTCTGCGAGGCGTGCGGCGCCGGGGACCGCGACGAGGAGCTGCTGCTCTGCGACATCTGCGACCGCGGCCGCCACACCTTCTGCCTCCGCCCCATCCTCCCCGCCGTCCCGCTCGGCTCCTGGCTCTGCCCCGACTGCGCCCCGACCTCCATCATCCGTGCGTCCCTCCCCCGCCGCGCGAACCCGGCGACTCGATCTCGCCATTGCCGCTCCCCTCCCCCTCTTGTGTCCGCGCTCGCTCGCTCGCCTGCCGTGAATTCCATCTCATCTCGTCCTCTTGTTGGTTGAATTTCTGTCAGGTTTCCCGTTGAAGCAGAGCAAGATCGTCGATTTCTTCCGGATCGAGAAGGGCGCGGAGGGCGGCGCCGTCCGGCCGGCAAAGTGCGGGCTTTCTCAGGGTAATTTTTTCTTATCTCTGAAATTTTGAATCGCATGGATTTTGTTCATTGTGTGGCTTAAGCTAGGGAGTCTGCGATGAGGAATCGTCGCTTAATTGTTACACATACTGCATTGCCATCTGCTGATATGCAAATAATTCATAAGGTGTAAATAGTTCATCTGTAATACTTGACTGATTATGAGTATGATGCACATCTGGTAGGAGAAAAAGTTGTACCCTATGTGGGTATTGTGTGTCGATTCGTTGATTGTTTTCTTTTGCTAGGCTGACCGGTCGACACAGTAGTATCCTGCATATATGTCACAGTGGACTAGAATTTCTAGGTAATGAACATTGAAAAATGCAGTGAGCTATCACCGCAGGAAATGCGCGGGAAAGCTACCGCCGCCAGCATTGCGTGGCCGAACCAACACTGCTGGAAATACGCGGGAAAGCATCGTTAAAAAACTTTAATTTGATCTTAATAGCACACTATTAGTAGGATTGTGTTGTTGAAGTAGGTTGGTCAAGTATGTACGGATTAATTGACTTACATTGATTTGTGCACATGCATATCAGGATGATTCGCAGAGATACGTCACATGTATTTCCTGTTTGAGATCTGCCTTGCACTTATTGAGCCATAAAACCCTGCCACCTTTTTAGTTTATTTAAAATAGGATTGATTACGTGTAGGATGCACTTCTAGTGGGAGAAAAAGTTATATCTTGTAGGGGTTGTTGTATGTTGATTTATGAACTGTTCTGTTTTGTTGTAGGGGTCAATACAGTAGTATCCTGCATATATCTCCAGTGAATTCTAGTTTCTAGGTAATGAACAAACACAGCGAGCTATCACCACTGCAAATGCGTGGGAAAGCTATTGCCTTCAGAATTACGCGGGAAACTATCGCTGCTGGAAATGCGCGGGAAATCATCGTTCAAAAAACATTAATTTGATCTTAATAGCACAGTTTTATTTTAGTAATAGGGATGTGCTATTGAAATAGACCGGTCAAGTTTGTACGGATTAAATGACTTCCATTTATTCGTGGGGATATGTGACATGCATATCATGTTGAAGATCTGCCTGCTTTCATTGAGCCATAAAAAAGCCACCACCTTTTGTAGTTTATATAAAATATGACTGAATATGTGTAGGATGCACATCTGGTGGGAGAAAAGGGGGTGTTGTATGTTGATTCGTGAATCCAATAGTATCCTGCATATATCTCCAATTAACTGAAATTTCTAGTTTGTTGGGACATTCGACTGCATATATCTCCAATCCAATAGTATCCTGCATATAGCTCACTGCATTTATTCATTATTTAATACTTGTATACAGATGCTAAGAGGCGAAAGAGGCGATCTCTTGTTATGCACAAGAAGAAGAGGAGGCTACTGCCATTTGTGCCCACTGAAGATAGAGTTCGAAGGCTTGAACAGATGGCTTCTGCAGCCACTGCATTGACATCTTCGAAAATGGAGTTCAGCAATGAGCTGACTTATGTGCCGAGTATGGCCCCTATGTCTGCCAATCAAGCAAAACTGGAGGAAGGTGGTATGCAGGTTAGCAAATTTTTACTTTAAACAGTATAATGCATTTCTTGATCTCTTGGTGCCTAAAGATACACTTGTTGACTTTCAAGGTTCTTACAAAAGAGGACAAAGAAACCATCGAACTCTGCAGAAGCATGTTGAAAAGAGGAGAATGCCCTCCACTTCTGGTGGTTTTTGATTCCCATGAGGGGTATGTTTTTGGAATTATTCTTCTAACGTTTCTTCATTTTTCAGTACGGAGTAGTTAAACTAACGCATATTTGTTTTCAGTTTCACTGTGCAGGCTGATGCATATATTAAGGATCTCACATTCTTAACTGAATACACTGGCGATGTTGATTATTTAAAGAACAGGGAAAATGATGGCTGTGATAGTATAATGACCCTTCTATCACCAGCGGATCCTTCCCAGAAGCTTGTCATCTGCCCTGACAAACGTGGAAACATAGCCCGCTTTATTAATGGCATTAACAACCACACTCCGTAAGTAGTCGCTGCCTATCCTTATGAATGTACATGTGTTAAGCATTACTTACGCCACTCTAATATTGTCCAATTCCTGCAGTGATGGAAAGAAAAAGCAGAACGTCAAGTGTGTGAGGTACGACATCGACGGCGAGTGCCATGTCTTGCTGGTCGCCTGCCGTGATATAGCTCGTGGTGAGAAGCTGTACTATGACTACAACGGGCATGAGTATGCGTACCCAACGCATCATTTCGTCTAACTCCCCCAATAGTTCTGACCTGCCCAGCATCAAGGAGTCTGGGCGATTAATGGTGGCACTTTCAGCATTGCCGCTGAAAATCCAGTAACTTATATACAGTTCAATTGCCAGAAGAGGTCCCCGATGGCGAACAATATACATGCTGATGTTGTTAGTATCTAGTAGTGAAAACAGTCTTCATTCAGCTGTGGAGAGAGACAAGTGGGATCTTCGTTTTCTTTTTCTCCTGACCTCCCAAGATGCTGTCATCTTATTCATATTCATTATCGGGGACCTCTTCGGGGACTCATCCCCCTTTCTATAGGAGTAAATATCTATCTGCCCCTGTCTCTCTCTGTAGAATGGTTAAGTAGCTGTTGTGTCCCAATTAGTGGTACATTTGAAACTGGAAGAGAAATGTTTCACCCCATTTGTTGGGGAATTGTTCTCTATGTTCAGTTATTTCGGATGGTGAAATATGCTTTCCCTATTGGTGCTGTGATTTTCTTTTACTTTGTTATTATTGCCCTATCGCTGCTGGGTATTTTATTTATTTGTTCTTTTGACACTTTCCAACTTTTAGAAGCCGTGCCAAGCTACCAGCAGTGATCTTGAACTTCCTTGCCTTTGTAACCTCTTGAAGTTGATCCCCAACTAACTTCAGAACTATATGAATTCTTAAAATGAAATCCAGTGCTGCTGATTTCGCCAAGAAAAGTTTTTGCAGACTACTGTGTATGTGTTTAGAACTATGCTATGAACCCATAACTTGTCAACTAAAATGTTACCAAATGTATAATTGATTTGACACCATAGAGATAAAATGTGTCATGCTATCAATTTAGTTTGACAACTATAAGTTACAAAGTTTTTTTTTAAACTATGCATGAGAAATATGTTGAAGGACTATGGATAAGAAATAAAGATAAAGTAGATTTAGACTAAGTACAACTTGTCGTATACTCCAGGTCTCCCCCCATGTTATACTCTATATACCCATTAAGAGTCAGACTAACAACATTGAAATCTTTTAGGGGTTGTTTGGATTGTGCCCGATCCAACCCCGCCAAACTATGGCAACACGCCACCCTGGAAGTATTAATCTCACAGAGCGGGCCGTGAGTGGGCCAGCCCAATTAGGTGTCAATGAATCCGGTCATGGGAACCTTTTAGAACGTTTCGGTCCATTTTTTCATTTCTTTATTTTGTTGTTGTTTCCCTCACGGATTTTTTGTTTTTTCTTTTGGTTTTCAACGGTTTTTTGGGGTTTTAATGGTTTTTACCTTTCTATCTCGGTTTTTATTGGGTTCTTTCTTTTTTTATTATTTTCTCTGTTTTCTTTATTTCTTTCTCAGTTTTCGTCGGTTTTTTCACTGGTTCTCTTTGGGTTTTCTTTTTTCTTTGCTATAACTTTAGTTTCCCTTTGATCCTCACTGGTTTTCTTGGTTTCTTTCTTGGTTTTCACTTTTTTTTTCATTTTCGCACCTTTTCTTTGTTTTCTATGGTTTTTGTTTGTTTCTTTCTTGAATTTTCTATTTTTTGCACCATCTCCCCCCGGTTTTCTTGTTTCCTTTTTCTGTTCGGTTTTCTTTCATTTGTTTCTTATGTTTCTTTCATTTTTAATTATTTCAGCACATATCTACATTTTTGTTACACAACGTACATCTTTCGTACACATCAAGAACATTTCATAATACATGTTAGACATTTTTCCATAAATGATTAATATATTTTTTCAAGTAAATCAAATACTTTGATGTATATGTTTTTCATATACATTGCACATTTTTGGTATACATATAAAACATTTTTAATATAGATTTAACATTATATATGTATATGATTTTTTTTCAAATATATGCTTTGATGTCTAATTTTTTCGTACAGAAGATACATATTTCTTAAACACCCGACACATTTTTTTATGCATGTTCAACATTTTTCACATACAGTTAAACATTTTTCAAATATATGTTTAACATTTTTGAAAACTTATACTTTTTGTTGTCTACTTTTTTCCATACACATTGTATATTTTTTTCTATACACCAGGAACATTTCTTATATACATGTTTAACACTTTTCAAATACATGATTAATACTTTTAAAAATTAATTTTTGGAGTTTTCTTTTCCCCTAAACATCGCTCTATTTTTATATACATCAGGAATGTTTTTAATATACAGTTTATACAACATTAACATATTTTCATATACATGTTTTGATATATATTTTTTCATACACATTTACAAAAAAATTATATATTAAATTTTTTTTGTACATGTTTAACATTTTTTTATGAACGATTAACATTTTTCAACTTCTGTATATGAAGTGATATTTATAATAGATGTAATCAGAAATTTTTGAAATACAAGCAAAATTAAAAAAATAAAGCAGAAAATCCAATGCAAGGATGTGAAACAAAACAGAAGAAATAAAAGTGCTGAAGGCCTGTCCGTGCTGGGCTGGCCCAATCGGATGGCTGCCTGAGTTAAGACATCCTATTGTCTGGCGTCAAGCGAGACATAGGAGCGCCTGCACCACATACTCTTTTTACCTCAAAATAAGTCCCACATACTTTTTTTTTTCAGTTGAAACCCGTCCCACATACACATGCGTGCCAAGCAAACAGATGCACATGTACTCACTTTATTTTTATTTAGTCCCCGTATTTGCTTTGCTCAAAGTCAAGCTTTGTAAATTTTGACAAAGTTTATTATTATTGAAAGTACTTTCACATCACATTGATTTGTTATGATAAATATTTAGATTATTTTCTATAAATTTGGTCAAACTTTACGAAGTTTGACCTTAATCAACTCTAATATGTAGAGTAAATAAAAACAGAGGGAGTACCTACGTTGGCGATTTCCTATTCGTCGCATTTTGCGACAGAATGTCGAGGCTACACACATCCTTCGCTGCAACATGGGACGGCCCAAACAACAAACAACAACAACAACAAGAACAAAGCCTTTAGTCCCAAACAAGTTGGGGTAGACTAGAGGTGAAATTCATAAGATCTCGCGACCAACTCATGGTTCAGGCATATGGATAGCAAACTTCCACACACCCCTGTCCATAACTAGTTCGCAACATGGGACGACCCACATTTTTTTTGTGGGTGAGCATCCCGGCTTTGGGAAGACTAGAAGGTTCTGACCGGTTTTGGGAACCTTCTAGAAGGTTCCTGAATCGGTTTCGCCTTCATGATTTTTTCCTTTTTCATTTTATTTTTTCTCTTTTTTACTTTTCTTCTCTTTTTCAGTTGTTTTTTCTTCATCGTTTTTTCGGATTCTTCTCTTTTTTATATTTAATTCCTTTATTCTTTTTCTTGTTCCAAACAATTACAAATTTACAAAAATGGTTCATGTTTTAAAAAATTGTTTTATTTTTTTTAAAATCTGTTCGCAATTTAAAAATGGTTAGAAATCTCAAAATTGTTTGCAACTTTTTGAAGTATTTCCTACTTACGCTGCTCCTTAGACTTTGGGCGCCTCATTTGTCACTACTAGCAGGCAGAAGGCACACCTAGAAATTTCAAACAATGTTTAGAAATATTAAAATTGTTTGCAACTTTTCAAGTATTTCCTAGTTACGCCGCTCCTTAGACTTCGGGCGCCCCATTTGTCACTACTAGCAGGCAGAAGACACACCTAGAAATTTCAAGATGGTTAGAAATTTCAAACAATGTTAAGAATTTTAATAAAAGAAATCTGTTTGCAATTTAAAAATGGTTAGAAATTTTAAACAATGTTTTTTGTTTTTAAAATTTGCTTGAATTTTCAAAAAAAGTTCATCATTTCAAATTTTGTTCTTAAATTCAAAAAATATTCAAAATTTCTAAATATATTTACGTTTTAGAAAAATGTTCCAGAATTTTTAAAAATTGTTGTATTTATAAAATAAATGTCCGGAATTTCAAATGATATTCTTGTTTTCAAGGTTTGTTTACAAAACCAAAATGTTCACGTTTTCTTGATTTTTTTTTGGAATTTGAAAATCATTTGCGTTTGTCAAAAATTGCTTATAATTTGAAAAAATAGGTCGAAATCTGTAAAATTGTTTGCAACTTTTCAAGTACTTCGTAGTTACGCTGCTCCTTAGACTTGGGGCGCCTCGTTTGTCACTACTAGCCCGTGCATATTTGTGGTATTTTTTATTTGAAAGTAAGAGAAGGGGTCACAGTTGGTTGGGAAGATTTTTTTTTTGACAGATTCCAGAAATTTTCATTACACATTGGCAAAACATGTAAACATAATTATGATCTGGAATCAATTATTTATTATTTGTCACTTACAACTTTCCAAGAACCTAATACTTCTCTGCGGGCCATGGTGCTGGAGGGCATTGCTGGAAAAAAATGTCATATACACAAACTGAGGTCAGATGGCCTGCAAGTGCATATTGCTATTGTAGCACTTTCATGATAAATAGAGTGTCGAATCCACATGAAGCGAATAGGAAGGCACCACAAACCCCGCAGTTATGCTGTCACTTAACGAACTACGTACGCACCCAAACCATAGTTTGGAAATAGCCTACTTTAGTAAGTTGCTAGGAACACAAATAAAATGGATAGTGTTTACTAAATTACGAACAAGAAATAAAAGACAGAAAAGTAAAGAGACTAAACTACGTGAAACGGTGCTTGAGTAGTAAACGTTCCCGAGGGAATTGGAGTCATCACCACAAGTATGATGCTGACAATACATGATGAACATGACTCTCTAATTGTATCACTAAGCCACTTGTATATGATCTCGCGTGGGCGGAGCCATATAAAGTACTCATCCCCACCAAGGTTACTGTGTACCGTGCTTCCCCACTCCGGTTATCACAACGATGATTAAGGGGAGTGAACTCCCCGTGGTCACGGCCTTAAATTCTAGGGTTCTCTACTAATCCCTATTGCAATGATCAGGAGGAAGCGAGAATGTGTCCTGTCACCACCTACCCTCCACAACTATCCTTCTCACCAGTATGACTTGCCTGAAGTCCACAAGGGGATAATGTTGTGTGGGTGTCCTTGACAACACCATGAGACAATCAACGCAACACATATAAAGAGAATATTGGACAACTTATTAAACAAAGTACTTATCATTCAAGGGTTCACCCAAATCCTAAGAACTAACACAACTACTC
The DNA here is from genome assembly GCF_002162155.2 of Triticum dicoccoides. Lineage (NCBI taxonomy): Eukaryota > Viridiplantae > Streptophyta > Magnoliopsida > Poales > Poaceae > Triticum > Triticum dicoccoides. Next base: position 746,524,229 of record NC_041384.1, read on the forward strand.
AAACATCATAGAGGGAGAGGGCAAGTTACAAGCCGACATGAAGCCGGTGGAGGAGAGGACCATAGCGGCGCCGGTGATGGTGTTGACGGCCCGCCAGCGGTGAAGACCGCACCGACCCAAAGGCCGGTGCGCGTGGTGGAGGCACCCCTTCTTCTTCCTCTTGGTTTGGCCCTTCTCTTCTCTATGGAGGTGGTTTTGGAGAAACAATGGAGATGGATAATGGCTGCGTGGATCAATGAATGTTGATGGAGCATCAGAGACGGCGGCAAGGGTTGTGGATGACTTATATGGAGAGCCTCCCTAGCTTCCTCCCTTGATGAGCTTCATCCAGGGGCTCACAATGAGCCTAATCCTACCCAATCTCTTCTTTACGAGCCAAGGATCCCGTGGGATCGAACGGGTACGAAATCTGTGAAGAACTCCGTCAGGAAGGGCAATTTTTGGAGCTGTCTTGATGTCAAATGACCGCTCAAACGACCGTGAGAACGCCATCTTTCCTGCTATCCTTTTGTGTAATCTCTCTCCAGTAAAATGACCGCCATTTCTTCATACGAACTCGGAATTTGAAGTTCTTGAGCTCGTTGAATTCGTATGAACGATGCCGATACATTTATAGTCTTAGATCTTGATTTGGAGCACTCTAGAAAAAAAAATGAATTTTTCCGACCTTCGAAATGGCTAAGTTTGACCCCTGACTGACCCCGTTTTGAACCCATACTTGCTCTTTTCATCGTGCTTGTTCCCAGGTTGCCCCAATACACCTATAGACACAAGAAAAGAAGGAAAACTAATAAAACCCAAATAAATACACAAATGTGCAATGATCACAATGAAAAGCGCAAAAACGGTAATCATGCATAATGGACATACATTTGGTTCAATGAGACATGATATATAAAGAGAACATGCAAAATATGAGCTCTAAAAATGCGTAAAATATAGAGCCATCATGGTCACTGCTAGAACAAATGGCATAAACATTGGTAGCACCATACTATCAAAAGAGGTGGAAGCAGTTTACAAATCTCACAGAAATTATCAATTCGAATTAAGTACATCACTCCCCGTCTTCCAATTCTTTTTACTGGTAGCACCATAATGTTGGGAAACGTAGTAATTTCAAAAAAATTCCTACGCACCCGCAAGATCATGGTGATGCATAGCAACGAGAGGGGAGAGTGTCGTCTATGTACCCTCGTAGACCGTAAGCGGAAGCGTTATAAACAACGCGGTTGTAGTCGTACATCTTCATGATTGATCGATCCTCAACACCGAACTTACGACACCTCCGTGTTCAGCACACGTTCAGCTCGGTGATGTCCCGCGAACTCACAATCCAGTAGAGCTTCTGGGAAGAGCTTCGTCGGCACGACGGCGTGGTGACGGTGATGATGAAGCTACCGACGCAGGGCTTCGCCTAAGCACCACTACGATATGACCGAGGTGGATTATGGTGGAGGGGGCACCACACACGGCTAAGAGATCAATGATCAATTGTTGTCTCTATGGGGTGCCCCCCTGCCCCCGTATATAAAGGAGCTAGGGGGAGGTGGCCGACCAAGAGGAGGGCGCGCCAAGGGGGGAGTCCTACTCCCACCGGGAGTAGGACTCCTCCTTTCCTAGTAAGAGTAGGAAAAGGGGGAAGAGAAGGAGAGAGGAGGAAGGAAAGGGGGGCGCCGCCCCCCTCCTTGTCCAATTCGAACTAGAGGGGGAGGGGGCGCGCTGACTGCCCTAGCCACCCTCCTCTTCTCCACTAAGGCCCAATAGGCCCATTACACCCCCCCCGGGGGGGGGGTCGGGTAACCCCCCGGTACTCCGGTATATGTTCGAAACCTCCCAAAACACTTGCGGTGTCCGAACATAGTCGTCCAATATATCGATCTTTACATCCCGATCACTTCGAGACTCCTCGTCATGTCCATGATCATATCCGGGACTTCAAAGTACCTTCGGTACATGAAAACACAAAAAACTCATAATATCGACCATCACAGAACTTTAAGCGTGCAGACCCTACGGGTTCGAGAACTATGTAGACATGACCGAGACATGTCTCCTGTCAATAACCAATAGCGGAACTTGGATGCTCATATTGGTTCCTACATATTCTACAAAGATCTTTGTCGGTCAAACAACATACGTTGTTCCCTTTGTGTATGTTACTTGCCCAAGATTCGATCGTCGGTATCTTAATACCTAGCTCAATCTCGTTACCGGCAAGTCTCTTTACTCGTTCCGTAATGCATCATCCCGCAACTAACAAATTAGTCATATTGCTTGCAAGGCTTATTTTGATGTGCATTACCGAGAGGGCCCAAAGATACCTCTCCGACAATCGGAGTGACAAATCCTAATCTTGATCTATGCCAACTCAACAAACATCATCGGAGACACCTATAGAGCACCTTTATAATCACCCAGTTACGTTGTGACGTTTGGTAGCACACAAAGTGTTCTTCCGGTATTTGGGAGTTGCATAATCTCATAGTCACAGGAACATGTATAAGTGATGGAGAAGGCAATATCAGCAAACTAAATGATCAAGTGCTAAGCTAACGGAATGGGTCAAGTCAATCACATCATTCTCCTAATGATGTGATCCCGTTAATAAAATGACAACTCATGTCCATGGCTAGGAAACTCAACCATCTTTGATTAACGAGCTAGTCAAGTAGAGGCATACTAGTGACACTATGTTTGTCAGTGTATTCACACATGTATTATGTTTCCGGTTAATACAATTCTAGCATGAATAATAAACATTTATCATGATATGAGGAAATAAATAATAACTTTATTATTCCCTCTAGGGCATATTTCCTTCAGTATCCCACTTGCACTAGAGTCAATAATCTAAATTACACAGTAATGATTATAACAACCATGGAGTCTTGGTGTTGATCATGTTTTGCTCGTGGAAGAGGCTTAGTCAACGGGTCTGCAACATTCAGATTTGTATGTATATTGCAAATCTCTATGTCTCCCACTTGGACTTGATCCTGGATGGAATTGAAGCGTCTCTTGATGTGCTTGGTTCTCTTGTGAAATCTGGATTCCTTTGCCAAGGCAATTACATCAGTATTGTCACAAAAGATTTTCATTGGACCCGATGCACTAGGTATGACACCTAGATCGGATATGAACTCCTTCATCCAGACTCTTTCATTTGTTGCTTCCGAAGCAGCTATGTACTCCGCTTCACACGTAGATCCCGCCACGACGCTTTGTTTAGAACTGCATCAACTGACAGCTCCACCGTTCAATATAAACACGTATCTGGTTCGCGATTTAGAATCGTCCGGATCAGTGTGAAAGCTTGCATCGACGTAACCATTTACAACGAGCTCTTTGTCACCTCCATAAATGAGAAACATATCCTTAGTCCTCTTTAGGTACTTCAGGATGTTCTTGACCGCTGTCCAGTGATCCACTCTTGGATTACTTTGGTACCTCCCTGCTAAACTAATAGCAAGGCATACATCAGGTCTGGTACACAACATTGCATACATGATAGAGCATATGGCTGAAGCATAGGGAACACTTTTCATTTTCTCTCTATCTTTTGAAGTGGTCGGGCATTGAGTCTAACTCAGCTTCACACCTTGTAACACAGGCAAGAACCCTTTCTTTGCTTGATCCATTTTAACTTTTTCAAAACTTTGTCAAGGTATGTGCTTTGTGAAAGTCCAATTAAGCGTCTTGATCTATCTCTATAGATCTTGATGCCCAATATGTAAGCAGCTTCACCGAGGTCTTTCATTAAAAAACTCTTATTCAAGTATCCTTTTATGCTATCAAGAAATTCTATATCATTTCCAATCAACAATATGTCATCCACATATAATATTAGAAATGCTACAGAGCTCCCACTCACTTTCTTGTAAATACAGACTTCTCCAAAAGTCTGTATAAAACCATATGCTTTGATCAAACTATCAAAACGTTTATTCCAACTCCGAGAGGCTTGCCACTACAAGAGATCGGGCCTACTATGACGAGACACAAAATGTCATCGAATAGCTAATAACGTCACAAATTACCCCTAAGTGACGTTTTATGGGCGTCACAAGGATCGTCGCGGAATCCCCGTCACAGATTATTCCTAGTGACGGCGCGCGCAAAATAACGTCACTGGATATAGGACCTTCAGTGACGTTCTCTAGAACATCATCAAGTTGTTACTTTTGTGACAGTCGATTAATGTCACACGCTACGAGAAAAAATTCCATATTGCACCATATTCAGTGATGTAGGAACGTCACAAATTCATGCCACGTCAACACCCAAGCAGACTATCCCACAGCTAGCATCATTAGTTTCATTATTGGTGAAGATGACACCACATATATTTGATTTATTTTGAATTTAAATTATGACAAATGATTAAATCCACTATAATCCAAATGCATATGACAATAATTATTTAATTCATATGAGATTATATAAATATAAGTTAAGATCCAAATCACATCATAAATTTATGATATTATATATTTAATCGTCTCAGCCAATTCGTCCTCTTGTGTTTCATAGTTAAAATTAACACTGACTCACGAGTTTGACAGAAGAATAGACAAGTTGAAAAGCAATATTTAGATAAGTAAAGACCACATGTGTTATCCTGATGATTGCAATGTATGATTCAACAACTATCTTTCCATCGCAAAAGGATGGCCTTCATGCACCATTAAGTTTGGATTAGGACTGCTAAGTTGCTTGCTGAGTTGCTTGAGCCCTTAAGAGAAAACCAATCAGGATATCCGTCTCTTGTTGCTTCTTTTGCCATGCTCCATTCTTCTCTTGCTCGATCTTCTTCACATCTTCCAATTATTCGTGTTGCTTCCTCTACACCTCTTCAAATGCTCTCGCTTGTGCTTCAAGTCTCACCACTAACTCCTCTCAGTGCCTATAAATTGACAAAACATAACAACATTGCATCTTGATGAGATGAAAACAGACAAGATAAAAAGGTGAGAGTACCACTAAGAAGCTTACAATCTATCAAAATATGAATGTAAAATAGAGAGGTGCATTATTAAATGTTAAGGCAAACATATGGATGGGCAAATGAAACAGTAAACTGAAGAATAACTTATAATGGTAAAAAACATGCATAACTAAGAGATAAATTTCATTTATCATTCTGAAAAGGAGCAAGCATCACCGATAAGATATCAAGTTAGTAACCTAGGCAAGAAGCAACTATGCTTGGACAACAACTTTTAGATCAAACTCAACCAACCTATATCATTCTACTAAAAAGCAAGCATATAAACCAATCAACAAATCATACTAGATTTCAGGATTAGAAACCATGCATTACAATCTTATTCTCATGCCTTTGTGTTGTAGCAGCAAAAACCATGTATTTCTCATTACAAGAATTACTATTTTTATGTTACTTTGGATTATTGGGTTTGGATCAAACCATATATAAACAGCGAAGCACTCCTCAGTTTGTTACAAGAACTAAAGACAAATGTCTTATTCACAAGTATTTGTGTATGCATTTTCTTACTATCATGAGGGCACTATGAACAGGTAGAAAAGCATGAAAAAATAAACAACAAGAACACAACAAAGAAACAAGACAAGTACCTGTCATTTGCATCTCTCGCCTCTCTATCCTTTTGCTCAATTCTTTCTTCTAGAACTCAGATCCTTGCTGATGAATTAGAGTTCCCAAATCTCCCGGATCTTGATGCATAACTCATGCTGGAAAGGAAGGTGCTATGGGTGTTTTCTTCCTTTAGAACTTCAGCCACAATCATTGAATCAAACACTGGTTGTCACTTATGATTGTGTTTCCCTTTTCTTTTCCATTGCATTCTATTGTATAAAGGAAAACATTGATGCTCAAGTAAGGCAAAGTTCATATGATGGATACACTCGATCAATATGAGAATCATTTCAAGTCAAAAACAATAAAGGAAGAAATCTTACATAAGCTAGATGTGTCGGCTCGCTCATGCTGTTAGTATGGGTCTCTTTGAAAAACTCAATGGGACTTGGCTCCTGATTATTGTACTTGCCGTTTTCCTATATATGAAAATCTAACATTACCACTCCATATATAATGACAAGATCCGATAGACATAGGACTAGAAGTAAGGTATTTGGAATGCTTACAATTTTGCTGAAAGTGGAAACATAAGACTTAATTAAAGCCAGTGAATGCACACTGATGTACACATTATTCAAGATGTAAGTCCACACGATATATTAGCATTGCTTTGGACATAGCAAGAGTGGCTTCCCCTTCATCTCTCAAAGCCCCTTCCTAGAGCTTACATGAATATAATAAAGTAGATAAGTTAGGATGCAAGCACGGGATGCACTAATATTGTGTATAACTAATTGTTAAAGTGAAATTAATGGAAAACATTTACTCTTGCTTGCACTATGAGTAAGCATATGGATGGAGGAGTACTTGTAACATAACTGACTGATTTAGCTATTACAAGTTGGCTTCGCATTGGTGGTAGACAAAAAGAAGCTAGATTGTGTAAAACAGTCATAACTCGTAAGCAGGCAGCAGTGCCAACAAGAAGTTCATGTCAGAATGTATAAATACAAAATGAAGATCTCACGCATTGGGATCTAACAAGTAAAGAAATCAACATGCATGGTGCAGCTGGGTCACAGTCAGGGAGAAGCAGCCAGCAAGCCAATAAAAACAAGACTAGAATGTTCATAATAAAAAACAGCAAAAATATATGATTACCGGAGCTACTGGCATAGTTTAGAAACCAGAAAGTTTACTACTATTTCAGAATTAAGGCTCGATGGATGGTGTTGTATGTTTGCAAAGTAGGAGCAGGTTGATTTTACCCAGCTTAGTATGTCAGCTTAGTATGGCATAGTTTAGAAACCAGAAAGTTTACTACTATTTCAGAATTAAGGCTCGATGGATGGTGTTGTGTGTTTGCAAAGTAGGAGCAGGTTAATTTTACCCAGCTTAGTATGTCAGAATATAGTAAAAAAACTAAAGTTTACCATGTATCTGCTTTTATCAAGTTCTGGGCGTACTGAAAATGCTTGTGGGCTTCAGACGCTTAACATCATGGGTAGCTAAATTAGGAGAGGCATGTCAAAGATTAAGTTTAGTTCTCTTTTGACTAGTACTGTAGACAAATGTACACTGATACAGAGCTATGCATCTCCTTAAGGAGTCAAAATCAAGTGCAGTCTCAGTCTTTATTCAGTTTTGACAGCACTAGTTAAGGACTATTTATGGGACAACAGAACCACAAACATAGAATTCAGTTTCACGTTTTAACATAGATAAAGTGGTTGCATCAAGCAGCTAGTTTATCCTGACATATAGATACAGGGATACAAGGATGCACTGCTTCCTGCTTGTAATTAGTTCTCCTTTTATATGCTGTATACTTTAGTTCATGTGTTTATGTTCATCTGATTATGACACCATACAACGATCAAGAGCATCTAGTTTTATTCATTACAGCAGGGTACAACCATTAGATGGTTAACATATAATTTTCTTCTGAATGCAAGAGTAGCCATAGAAGCACATGGAAGCAAAAGAAATCTCCCAGCTAAGGCCACACATCTCATACCTAACGGAACTTTTCCATAACGGCTAACAGTGCTACAGTAGCATATATTCAGGTTCATCCCTTTTGACAATAGCAGGCTATAACAAATGCAAAACCATGGTCACTATTGCGGTTTTGCACAAGGACCTATTAATAGGATATCAAGTAAAGTTATCTAGCAGGAGGTTCAGGCTTTTTAACATCGCAGGCTGTAGCAAATCCTAATTGCAGAGAAGGGCGAGGTGATTAGTACTAGTATGCATGAACCCTAATCATTGAACGCCAAGGGGTGGCTGGATGAGGAGGGCGGCATGAGGAAATCACCGAAAAGTCATCGGTCGCTGGGGAAAAGAGAGCCGGGTGCTCACTGGGCGGGTTGATGCGGTGGGTCCAACCTCGGCAGCGGGGCAGCCTCCTTCAATCTGGCGTCACGGGTCGCTGCAGTTGGGGGAGAAGAGGGCCGGGTGCTCGCGGGGCTGGATGTTTGGGTGGATCCGAGCTCGGCCTGTAGGGCGACCTCCCCCGATCTGCCGCCGCCAGTCGTTCCAATCGGGGCTGTAATCTTGGGGAGAAGAGAGCCGGTTGAATCGGGGCAGAAGAAAGATGCGGGGTAGGCAGTGGCTCTTCGCGGGTGAAAAAGGAGGAATTTGGCTGGGTCCTTGACGAGTGGGGACACAGTGTACACGAGGAATGATTTATTTTCAGGATTTATCTTCCACTCTAATACTCCCTCCGTCCGAAAATACTTGTCATCAAAATAGATAAAAAGAGACGTATCTAGAACTAAAATACATCTAGATACATCCCCTTTCTTCCATTTTGATGACAAGTATTTTCGGACGGAGGGAGTACCATGTAATTCATTTACTTCAAAATAAATATCAAATGATTATTAAAAAAAGGAAATCTTATATAAACATTATGATTCAGTATTTTTCCATGTAGTTTTTTTATATAATTGTAAATAAATATGCCGAAACTTGTACACAATGGTCTTAAATATGTTTTTCTCGCCCACAAGGATTCCTGTGGCATCGATCCCGACCACAACGGAACTGGTGGTTTGATTTTGATCGGAATCCAACGACAAAGAAATCATTTGTATCTGTTGTAGAACTGGATGGTTCGTCATATAGATAAATCATTTAAAAAATTAGACAGAACAAACAACGTCACCTCACGCATGCCCCATTCAAGTTGTTTGCCCAACAACTATCTATTTACATATAAGAATAAGAATAAGATTTTCCATCTACTCTCATCTTTCCATTTTAATTTTTTACATAGAACGAAACAACATTACCTTATGAGCGCCCAATTGAAGTTTTCAACACACACACTACCTATTTATTCCAGATATAAGAACAAAATAGCTATGTTAAAAATATATGTTTTTTCCATTGCCCGTTCACTCTCTTATTTCCATTTCTATTTTGAGATAAACAACATCAGATCACAAATGCCCGATTAAAGTTTCTTGCCGAGTCACTACCTATTTATATTAGAAAGAACAAAATAACCATCTCAGAAAAAAGAGAAAACAGACCAAGGTTTTCAATTTATAAAAAATAATAAAATATATGTCTTGCATGGCTACTACCTACTTATATTTTATTTGCGGGATACTACCTACTTATATTAGATAGAACAAAATAATTACAACCCTCAATAGCCTTTGAAAAATTATGGAGAGTACCACTACCAAAACTAATGCATGGGTCCTACCTCTAAATAACCCTTGGACTAGCTATGGCGGGTCCCACTGCTAGACATTGCATGAAAAAAAATGATCACCACACATTCGTAGTATTCGGTGACACTGGCAAATCCGTCATGAAAATACCATACTGTCACAGAAATTGGCAGCCAGGTGTGCTCAGAGACCGAGTCAATTAGGTGACGTTTATCGTCACCGATTTGCGATAATCTGTGACATTGTCCACCATCGTCATGAGGCTTTTCGTCACGGTATGTCAATTTTGTCGTAACCAATCCATAAATGGATCGTTGGAGCTTGCACACTTTGTTAGCTCCCTTTGGATCGACAAAACCTTCGGGTTGCATCATATACAACTCTTCTTCCAGAAACCCATTCAGAAATGCAGTTTTGACATCCATTTGCACTAGTAGAAAACGGAGCTTTAAAACCGGTTCGTAAGGGCCTTTAATGCCGATTCCATAACCGACATTAATTGGTGGGCACTAAAGGCCCCCCTTTAGTACCGGTTCGGCACGAACCGGTGCTAAAGTGCCACCACGTGGCGTGAGCTCGCGCCTTGGTATGGGGGACCTTTAGTACCGGTTGGTGTTACCAACCGGTACTAAAGGTTTTTTTTGATTTTTTTTGATTTTTAATTTTTCTGAATTATTTGGTGATTTAGTCTCTAATCACCTCTCTTAACTGCTTAAGTGTGGATCACTCATTCCAAATCATCTAACTTCCCGACCGGTCACCCATCCCTCTCACTACTCCAGCCCGAGCACGCTTAACTTTCGGGTTCTATTCTCCTTCGTTTCCAAGTCTGCACTTGTTGTTTTCCTTACAATAGTAAGATGCCAATCCTATTAACCCTCAGGAGTTTAGCTTGAGCATGAAGTCACACGTTTCACTATTTGAGTTTGAAACTATTATTCTAAAAAAAAGTAATTATTTAGTAACACTAATATTTCTTGAATAAGTTTGACCATAGTTTGACCACAGTTTGACCATAGTTTGACCAGATTTGACCAAAATTCAAAAAATTGAAATAATTATTTAGTAACACTAATATTCTTGAATAATTATGTAGTAACATTAATACTTCTTGAATAAGTAGTTTGACCAGATTTAACTTTTTTTTTTAAAAAACTGAAATTTGACCATATCTTTTTTTCCTTTTGGAATTTGAGGATTCTAAAAAATTGCAAACAGGCCGTAGGCAGTCTCCATCGGATGCGGATTTTCGTGCTGAATTTTTTGATATATTATACGTTTTTTTCCGACATCGTATGCAAAAGTTATAGCCGTTTTACATTTTCCCTACACTTTTTGCAAAACATGTCCAAATTTAAGTTTTCAAATTTTCCTAACTAGTAGATGTAGTAATATAACTACCTCTCGAAGGATTTTATTTTTTGAAGTTTTTATCATTTTCTTTTGATTTTTTCAGAACTGAAATGGCGA
>NC_041384.1:746535352-746545054 GCF_002162155.2 Triticum dicoccoides
GGTACTATAGGTCAGACCCCTTTAGTACCGGTTCGTGGCACAAGCCGGTACTAAAGGTTAGCCCTTTAGTACCGGTTTGTGCCACGAACCGGTACTAAAGGTGATCGTGGGGCCCCAGCCTGACGCCAGCCTGCCATCACCCCTTTAGTACCGGTTTGTGGCACGAACCGGTACTAAAGGTTCAACACGAACCGGCATTAATGCATAGTCGTTCGAACCGGCTCAAATTCAAACCGGCACTAATGTGCTTCACGTTTGACCCTTTTTCTACTAGTGTTGCCAAATTTCATAATCATAAAATGCGGCAATTGCTAACATGATTCAGACATACTTAAGCATCGCTACGGGTGAGAAAGTCTCATCGTAGTCAACCCCTTGAACTTGTCGAAAACCTTTCGCAACAAGTCGAGCTTTGTACACAGTAACATTACCGTCAGCGTCAGTCTTCTTCTTGAAGATCCATTTATTCTCTATGGCTTGCCGATCATCGGGCAAGTCAACCAAAGTCCACACTTTGTTCTCATACATGGGTCCCATCTCAGATTTCATGGCCTCAAGCCATTTTGCGGAATCTGGGCTCACCATCGCTTCTTCATTGTTCGTAGGTTCGCTTTGGTCAAGTAACATGACCTCCAGAATAGGATTACCGTACCACTCTAGTGCAGATCTTAATCTGGTTGACTTACGAGGTTCGGTAATAACTTGATCTAAAGTTTCATGATCAACATCATTAGCTTCCTCACTAATTGGTGTAGGTGTCACAGGAACCGGTTTCTGTGATAAACTAGTTTCCAATAAGGGAGTAGGTATAGTTACCTCATCAAGTTCTACTTCCTCCCACTCAGTTCTTTCAAGAGAAACTCCTTCTCTAGAAAGGATCCATTTTTAGCAACAAATGTCTTGCCTTCGGATCTATGATAGAAAGTGTACCCAATAGTTTCCTTTGGGTATCCTATGAAGATATATTTCTACGATTTGGGTTCGAGCTTATCAATTTGAAGCTTTTTCACATAAGCATCGCAGCCCCAAACTTTAAGAAACGACAACTTTGGTTTCTTGCCAAACCACAGTTCATAAGGCGTCATCTCAACGAATTTTGATGGTGCCCTATTTAACGTGAATGCAGCCGTCTCTAAAGCATAACCCCAAAATGATAGCGGTAAATCAGTAAGAGACATCATAGATCGCACCATATCTAGTAAAGTACGATTATGACATTCGGACACACCATTACGCTATGGTGTTCCGGGTGGCGTGAGTTGCGAAACTATTCCGCATTGTTTCAAATGTAGACCAAACTCGTAACTCAAATATTCTCCTCCACGATCAGATCATAGAAACTTTATTTTCTTGGTACGATGATTTTCCACTTCACTCTAAAATTCTTTGAACTTTTCAAATGTTTCAGACTTATGTTTCATTAAGTAGATATACCCATATCTGCTTAAATCGTCTGTGAAGGTGAGAAAGTAACGATACTCGTTGCGAGCCTCAATATTCGTCGGACCACATACATCAGTATGTATGATTTCCAATAAATCTGCTGCTCGCTCCATTGTTCTGGAGAACGACGTTTTAGTCATCTTGCCCATGAGGCATGGTTCGCAAGTACCAAGTGATTTATAATCAAGTGATTCTAGAAGTCCATCAGTATGGAGTTTCTTCATGCGCTTTACACCAATATGACCCAAACGGCAGTGCCACAAATAAGTTGCACTATCATTATTGACTCTGCATCTTTTGGCTTCAACATTATGAATATGTGTATCACTACTATCGAGATTTAACACAAATAGACCACTCTTCAAGGGTGCATGACCATAAAAGATATTACTCATATAAATAGAACAACCATTATTCTCAGATTTAAATGAATAACCGTCTCGCATCAAACAAGATCTAGATATAATGTTCATGCTTAACGCTGGCACCAAATAACAATTATTCAGGTCTAAAACTAATCCTGAAGATAGATGTAGATGTAGCGTGCCGACGGCGATCACATCGACTTTGCAACCATTTCCCACGCGCATAGTCACCTCGTCCTTAGCTAGTCTTCGCTTAATCCGTAGTTCCTGCTTCGAGTTGCAAATATTAGCAACAGAACCAGTATCAAATACTGAGGTGCTACTGCGAGCTCTGGTAAGGTACACATCAATAACATGTATATCACATATACCTTTGTTCACCTTGCCATCCTTCTTATCCGTCAAATACTGAGGCAGTTCTGCTTCCAGTTACCAGTCTATTTGCAGTAGAAGTACTCAGTCTCAGGCTTAGGTCCAGACTTAGGTTTCTTCTCTTGAGCAACAACTTGTTTGCCGTTCTTCTTGAAGTTCCCCTTCTTCTTCCCTTTACTCTTTTTCTTGAAGTTGGTGGTCTTGTTGACCATCAACACTTGATGCTCCTTTTTGATTTCTACCTCCGCAGCCTTTAGCATTGCGAAGAGCTCAGGAATTGTCTTATTCATCCCTTGCATATTATAGTTCATCACGAAGCTCTTGTAGCTTGGTGGCAGTGATTGAAGAATTCTGTCAATGACACTATCATCCGGAATATTAACTCTCAGTTGAATCAAGTGATTACAGTACCAAGACATTCTGAGTATATGTTCACTGACATAACTATTCTCCTCCATTTTGTAGCTGTAGAACTTATTGGAGACTTCATATCTCTCAATCTGGGCATTTGCTTAAAATATTAACTTCAACTCCTGGAACATCTCATATGCTCCATGACGTTCAAAACATTGTTGAAGTCCCGATTCTAAGTCGTAAAGCATGGCACACTGAACTATCGAGTAGTCATCAACGCGCGAGTGCCAGGCATTCACAATGTCTGTAGTTGCCTGCGCAGGTGGTACACCTAGCGGTGCTTCCAGGACGTAATTCTTCTATGCAGCAATGAAAATAATCGTCAAGTTATGGACCCAGTCCGTGTAATTGATACCATCATCTTTCAACTTTGCTTTCTCAAGGAACGCATTAAAATTCAATGGAACAACAGCATGAGCCATCTATCTACAACAACATAGACAAGCAAAATACTATCAGGTACTAAGTTCATGATAAATTTAAGTTAAATTAATCATATTACTTAAGAACTCCCACTTAGATAGACATCCCTCTAATCATCTAAGTGATCACGTGATCCATATCAACTAAACCATAACCGATCATCACGTGAGATGGAGTAGTTTTCAATGGTGAACATCACTATGTTGATCATATCTACTATATGATTCACGCTCGACCTTTCGGTCCCAGTGTTCCGAGGCCATATCTGCATATGCTAGGCTCGTCAAGTTTAACCCGAGTATTCTGCATGTGCAAAACTGTCTTACACCCATTGTAGATGAACGTTGAGCTTATCACACCCGATCATCACGTGGTGTCTCGGCACGATGAACTTTGGCAACGGTGCATACTCAGGGAGAACACCTTTAGCTTGAAATTTAGTGAGAGATCATCTTATAATGCTACCGTCAAACAAAGCAGAATAAGATGCATAAAGTTTAAACATCACATGCAATCAATATAAGTGATATGATATGACCATTATCATCTTGTGCCTTTAATCTCCATCTCCAAAGCACCGTCATGATCACCATCATCACCGGCGCGACACCTTGATCTCCATCGTAGCATCGTCGTCGTCTCACCAACTATTGCTTCTACGACTATCGCTACCGCTTAGTGATAAAGTAAAGCAATTACAGGGCGATTGCATTGCATACAATAAAGCGACAACCATATGGCTCCTGCCAGTTGCCGATAACTCTGTTACAAAACATGATCATCTCATACAATAAATATAGCATCATGCCTTGACCATATCACATCACAACATGCCCTGCAAAAATAAGTTAGACGTCCTCTACTTTGTCGTGCAAGTTTTACGTGGCTGCTATGGGCTGAGCAAGAACCATTCTTACCTACGCATCAAAACCACAACGATATTTTGTCAAGTTAGTGCTATTTTAACCTTCACAAGGACCTGGCGTAGCCACACTCGGTCCAACTAAAATTGGAGAAACTGACACCCGCCAGCCACCTGTGTGCAAAGCACGTGGGTAGAACCAGTCTCGCGTAAGCGTACGCATAATGTCGGTCCAGGCCACTTCATCCAACAATACCTCCAAACCAAAGTATGACATGCTGGTAAGCAGTATGACTTGTATCGCCCCCAACTCACTCGTGTTCTACTCGTGCATATAACATCTACGCATAAACCTGGCTCGGATGCCGCTGTCGGGGAATGTAGTAATTTCAAAAAAAATCCTATGCACACGCAAGATCATGGTGACGAATAGAAACGAGAGGGGAGAGTGTCGTCTATGTACCCTCATAGACCGTAAGCGGAAGCGTTATAACAATGCGGTTGATGTACTCATACGTCTTCACGATCGACCGATCCTCAGCACCGAATTTACGACACCTCCGCATTCAGCACACGTTCAGCTCGGAGACGTCCCGCGAACTCACGATCCAGTAGAGCTTCCGGGAAGAGCTTCATCAGCACGTCGGCGTGGTGACAGTGATGATGAAGCTACCGATGCAGGGCTTCGCCTAAGCACCGCTACGATATGAACGAGGTGGATTATGGTGGAGGGGGGCACCACACATGGCTAAGAGATAAATGATCAATTGTTGTCTCTATGGGGTTCCCCTGCCCCCGTATATAAAGGAGCTAGGGGGGAGGCGGCCGGCCAGGAGGAGGGCGCGCCAAGGGGGGATTCCTACTCCCACCGGGAGTAGGACTCCTCCTTTCCTAGTAGGTGTAGGAGAAGCGGGAAGGGAAGGAGAGAGGAGGAAGGAAAGGGGGGCGCCGCCCCCCTCCTTGTCCAATTCGGACTAGAGGGGGTGGGGGCGCGCGGCCTGCCCTGGCCGCCCCTCCTCTTCTCCACTAAGGCCCAATAGGCCCATTACATCCCCCGGGGGTTCCGGTAACCCCCCGGTACTCCGGTATATGTCCGAAACCTCCCGAAACACTTCCGGTGTTCGAACATAGTCATCCAATATATCGATCTTTACATCTCGACCATTTTGAGACTCCTCGTCATGTCCACGATCATATCCGGGACTTTGAACTACCTTCAGTACATCAAAACACAAAAACTCATAATACCGATCGTCACAGAACTTTAAGCGTGCGAACCCTACGGATTCGAGAACTATGTAGACATGACCGAGACATGTCTCCGGTCAATAACCAATAGCGGAACCTGGATGCTCATATTGGTTCCTACATATTCTATGAAGATCTTTATCAGTCAAACAACATACGTTGTTCCCTTTGTCATCGGTATGTTACTTGCCCGAGATTCGATCATCGGTATCTTAATACCTAGCTCAATCTCGTTACCGACAAGTCTCTTTATTCGTTCTATAATGCATCATCCCGCAACTAACTCATTAGTCACATTGCTTGCAAGGGTTATTGTGATGTGCATTACCGAGAGGGCCCAGAGATACCTCTCCGACAATCGGAGTGACAAATCCTAATCTCGATCCATGCCAACTCAACAAACACCATCGGAGACACCTGTAGAGCACCTTTATAATCACCCAGTTACGTTGTGACGTTTGGTAGCACACAAAGTTTTCTTGGTATTCGGGAGTTGCATAATCTCATAGTCACAGAAACATGTATAAGTCATGGAGAAAGCAATAGCAGCAAACTAAACGATTAAGTGCTAAGCTAACGGAATGGGTCAAGTCAATCACATCATCTTCTATATCTAAATAGCTAGTCCCCACTAACTATTTCTCTCAACATGCAAGCATGCCACATCATCCCATAGCATGCATGAGAAAAGGCCCACCTCCACTATCATATGTTTCTCAACATGCAAGCATGTCACTTCATCATTAAACATGCATGAAAAAAGGCTCATCTCAACATGCAAACATCCAAGAGAATTTTCATTCTACTATGCTATTTAGATTTAATAAAAAAGTTACAATTATATAGTAATCAAACATAATAAATTATATGTATTTTCAGTTTTAACTTTTTATATTATTACTTCAGTTATTCATTATTCATACAACGAATCACATTGAAATATGTTGCAAAATATTCCCGCAACAACGTGCGGGGTATCATCTAGTTCTCCTAATGATGTGATCCTGTTAATCAGACGACAACTCATGTCCATGGCTAGGAAACTCAACCATCTTTGATTAACGAGTTAGTCAAGTAGAGACATACTAGTGACACTATGTTTGCCTATATATTCACACATGTATTATGTTTTCGGTTAATACAATTCTATCATGAATAATAAACATTTATAATGATATGAGGAAATAAATAATAACTCTATTATTGCCTTTAGGGCATATTTCCTTCACATACTCTCGACAATTTTGGCCTAGTTTCCTTCATAAACTGGACAAGTCTTCTTAATGGTGATGGAGGGCCTCCCTGCCCTCTCGAAGATGCTTTTGTGAGAAAAAAACAAGTAGGTTACTTTCGGCTTCACGGATTCATGTCCATTTATCTAGGAGTACATATGTGCCCATGTTTCTTTCTTTCTATGGACAAGTAGCTCTATTGTTTCTTATGCAAATGTGGTTTCCATATGCCGGGTGTGGCTGACTTGTGTCTATGGACAGATGGCTTCTACGACCACCACCTTTGACATATTCAAAAAACAGAGTTCAGTAATGAGCTGACTTATGTGCCTAGTATGGCCCCTAAATCGAAATTGGAGGAAGGTGATATGCATGTTAGCAAATTTCTACTTAAAATAGGATATTGTATTTGTTATTTCATGGTGCCTAACAATACACTCTTTTACTTTCAAGGTTCTTTCATGAGAGGATAAAGACACCATCAAACTTTGCAAAAACATGTTAAAAAGACGAGGATGCCCTCTACTTTTTGTGGTTTTTGTCTCCCATGAGGGGTATATTCTTGGATCCATTATGCTTCTATCATATTTATGATTTCTAGTACAAAAGAAGTAAATTAACACAACTTATCTTTTTAGCTTTAGTATATGCAGGTTGATGCAGATATTAATGATATGATATTCTTTACAAAATACACTGGTGACCTTGATTATTTGGATCAAGGAGAATGATGGTTGTGATAGTATAATGACCCATCTATCGGACTATCACCAGCAGATTCGTCCAAGAAGCTTGATATTTTCCTTCACAAACGGGGAAACACCCCCACTTTGTTAATGGTATCAACGATCGCACTCCGTAAGTAGTCACTTCTGACCTTATGAACGTAAAATGTGTTAGGCATCACTTATATAGTTATACTAATCTAATCTCATCGAACTCCTGCATGGATGTCAAGAAGAAGCAGAACATCAAGTGTGTGAGATACAACATCGATGGTGAGAGCCATGTCTTGTTGATCTCTGCCACGACTTAGCTTGTGGAGAGAAGCAATACTATGACTACAATGGGCATGAGTATGCGTACCCCAACACATCATTTTGTCTAACTCCCAATAGTTCTGACTTGCCCAACATCAATGAGTTTGGGTGATAATAGGGATTAATGGTGGCATTTTCAGCATTGCACCTCTGAAATCCATTAACTTCTATGTAGTTCGGTTGCCAAAAGAAATCCCTAGATGGAGAAAATGATACATGTCGATGTTGTAGGTAGTGAAATTTGTCTTCATTCAGTAGTGGGGAGAGACAAGTGGGATCTTCATTTTACATTTCTCCTGACCACCAAGATGTTGTCTTCTCACTCATATTAATTACTATCGCAGAGTTCCTGCATGGCTTGAGAGTTGATAATCTTCAATCAGTTTTGGATGCATATAGTTCCCTTTCTCCCTAGAGCGAGTCTAGGTTACCGAATACACAAGAAGTCATGCCTTGGGAAGGTGATTTCTGCAAGACTTTGTTATAAAATAGTTACAGTTTTTGCAGACCAATTCCACAATTTATATTAATAAAAAACAATAAAGAAATATGACAGGGGTGTTTCACTTGCAACCATATACACACGCTCGAGATATGCGGGACATTTCAATTGAATGCTTCCAGTTATGATAAAATGAAACTAAAGCTATTTGTCGTACTCTAATCACCAAAGCAAAAGCATGGTTATGTTTATCCTGCAGGTACTATGAAGCGACGGAGTTACAATCTTATATGAATGCCATAAGTGCCCAGGCAGAAGAACCAAGGCCTAAAATTGCGACATCAACAATATCATGTACAAATGTGCAAATTGTGTTGTAGATGTACCTGTCACAAGTGTCCTATGGAAATATCTTCTAAGTCACTAGATGGAAACTAACAATGTGATTGCGGAAGGGCACACTATCCAAGAAGCTAATTAATGCTTCTCTACAAATGATAGTGCTAGAGGGCATTGCTTGAAAATTTTCGTCTACACCCACTGAGGTCACCGCTAGAACAAATGGTAAATACACCGGGAGGACCATACTATAAGACGAGGTGGAAGCATAAGAACCTTAAATGGTGGAAGCTGAGCCCCATCATTCTCTTCCTAACTTAAGTCACCTAGGTTGCTCTCCTCATCAGATGAAGGTTCCTAGTCTTGCTCTATGATTTGATCCAAGCTTGCATGAGATCTTGTTGTTGGCCCCTTCCCCCTCCTCTGACTTCCTCCTGTGCTGCTGCTACCTCCTACACTGCTTCCTCCTCTCCCGCCCTCATCTACTGGCTCCTCCTGTCCTGCCTCTTCCTCTCTTGCTTCATCCCCCTCCTGCTCATCTGGTCCATAAAGCTCTTCTACATCAGTGTATCCTTCAAAGTGATATAGTGGATCATCTCTATGCCTCTTCATTGCCTCCAGCCTAGCTGATATGTCCTCATCTGCTAGATCTTCATCCTCACTTTCACGATCAGTGAACTCTTCAGCAAGCAGCTGTGGGAGTTTTCTTTTTGCTGCCTTGTACTTCTCTCTTTGTATCTTATTACTCCTAAACTCCTAAACTTCTGAATCTCTTCATTTCTCTTCTGTTCCATCATCTGCTCAATGTGCTCTTGCTCTTGGTTTGTCTCCATGAAATACTCATGCCTCTCATTACCATAGTCCAATGCAAACTCAGGTTCACTTAGGCCCTTTAGCTTCAAAAAATGAGAGCTCTCCTGTGTGTTCATGACTTGGACTGGCCGTGGTTGGGGCTTCTGGACTAGGGCAAAGAACTCCTGAAGTGTCTACATCATAAACAAGTGGTACACATATTTCAGGCAAAGGAACCTGCTCTTCATAAACATGACCAATGTTCAAATCAGCTGGTGTAGGTGCATCACTTCTCATAACTGTAATGTTAACAACATTCTTTCCTTTACTAGCTATGTCATCCAATATTTCTTCCACCTTGTCACCATCAGTTAATTCTTCCATTCCTGACACCCAACTCCTGGATCACTAACATAATACATAAAATCCCTTGAACTATAGCCTTCTACCTCTATTAGGCCAATGAGATTCCAGAATGTTATGTCTGACAAACAAATTGTTCTTTCCAAATTATCTCTGTCTAGGAAATGGAACCTCACTTCCCATTCTTCATCATCCAAGCTACAAATTCAGTTAAAATTGCTGTTAAGTACTTAAGTACAAGGTTCACACTTTAGTTATAATTGTTGTTAATTACAATACTAAAGTTAAAATTAATTTATTTGACAACAACAATAATAGTTTGACAGAGAGGATTTGAGCAATCAACTGAGAGACGACAACAACAATC
>NC_041384.1:746584275-746588501 GCF_002162155.2 Triticum dicoccoides
AAATAGAGGTCAATCAAACTGATAAGCAAGAATGCTAAATGGTATTGATGAAACTAGCGCTTGAATCACTAGGAGATGCGCGGAACATGCTACTATAGTACTTACTTTCGGGTGTCTAAATTCCAGCTCCTTCGGCAGTCCCGGAACTTTTCTGGTGAATTTTCTCCAAACCCTGCCGGACAAAGAAAACAATTACTTGATATCAGGAAATGAACAAAGTTGCTGATATGGTGGATAATGATCGATTTAACTTACTTCTTGAGGATTTCAGTCATGTCCGCATACTCCTGGGGATCTTTTCGTTTAGAGTCCAAGACGGTTACTACTCCCTGCTCAAGCCTAATCTCTAGGAGAATATAGTGGAAACTGCACACGCATGCATAACTCATCAATTACATTACTATAACCTGGACTAATATATAAGGGAAACCGAATATGCACAAGACAGTGACACTTACTTGAAGTTGTAAGGAAAGAGTATTATATCTTTGTTTTCATTTTTTTTGAATGGTCGTAGCAAGTTGGCCTCGGTATCTCCGGGACGATGTTCAACCTCAGTTGCATCTATGAGATATGTGTTAACGAACCCAATATCACCGATTTGTCTTTTCTTCAATTCGGCGATCTTCATTCTGCATAATATAATGAGGATAATTATAAATACATGCAATGAAAGAGATGAGCTATATAGAGAGACTTAATGACAGAAGTAGTAGTACTTACAGACAGTAGCAGGTGATCGTTGTTTTATCGAGGGCCAATTGATTGAAAAACTGATAGAACTCCTCAAATGGAATAGGCAACAGTTCAATTCCAACGAGGTCATGCTCCGGTTTAACTCTCGCATACAAAGTACTCCTCCCCCTAGACTCTCTGCAGATTTTCAAGTACCAATCATGTAATCTTCGCATCATCGTTGTTAAAGATTTTTCATCTTTGACGAGAGGCTTCCCGTACTCGTATCTATGTATCTGCACCTCCATGGGATCATAATGTACATCGTCGGGCAGGTAATCGTCAACATTGCCATAACCGGGCACCATCCTCGGATTGACGATGTCGCTAGGCACCTTGAGGGGGGGGGGAACGATTGCTTCGCTTGTTCGCCGAGCTGGGCAATTTGTTTCCCAGCTACTCGTCGTTCTTTCAGCCTTTGATCACTGACTGTACTTCCCGACCGCTCCGCTTCGGCCCATGTCTTTGCAATAATGCACTCATAGTTGCCTTTCGGCGGAGACTTGGGTGGTTTTGCCAGGGCAGCCAGAGTGCGCTTCACTTTCACCGGATCTACCTTCTCCTCCGGAGGTGGATGTCTCTTTGCTTTCAACCCTTGAAACCAGTCATCCACTTCGGTTCGCGCGATCTTCGCGTTCTCCTCCGGGGTCCTCTCGTATGGTAACTTCTCTGGAGTCTTCAGAGAAGGACCGAATCTGTATGTCCTCCCGCCTCTGGTTGTACTGCTAGACGCTGACCGAGCAGACGGAGCGCTTGTCTTCTTTACTTGTTTACGAGGTGGAGGAGAAGGACTACGACGCGCCGGAGCAGCTGGAGCGGCGGCAGGTCTCTTCTGCCCTTGCTAACGAGGCAGAGAAGGAGGAGCCTGGCTGCTCGGGCGCGTCGGCGCAGGCGGAGAAGGAGGCGGAGTGCCGCCACGCGCCGGAGAAGGAGCCGGCCGAGGGCCCTGATCGTCGCTCGCCGGAGGAGGAGGCGGTGGAGGAGGCGGAGTGCCCTGACTCGCCGGAGGAGGAGGAGGAGGCGGAGGCGTCCAGTTCGGAAGGTTGATGAGCTCCTTCCGCCATAGGCATGGAGTCTTCAGAGCAAACCCCAGCCGAGTCTCCCCTTCACCGGTAGGGTGGTCAAGCTGGAGGTCCTCAATCCCTCCGTTATTTCATCCACCATCACCCTAGCATATCCTTCTGGAATCGGCCGGCAGTGAAAAGTTGCCGCGGGTTCAGTAGGATAAACAGAGCCAACAGCCGCCTTGACCTTCAAATTCATCCATTGCGTCATAAGGTTGCAATTTTGAGACTCCGTGATAGCATCCACGGGATAGCTGGAAGGAGCCGTCAAGGCATGCTCCGGCTGAAGCAGCTCGGTGGAAGCCACGCTGCTTCTGCGCTGAGATGGCGGGGTAGCTTCGGGGGAGGCTTCGGCAGTACGTTTGCTGCGATTTGCTTCTCGTTCCTCTATCGCGTCTACCCTTGCTTGCAGCGCCTGCATTTGGGTTTGTTGCACTTTTTTCCTCCTCTCATGGGATTTGTAACCGCCTGCGTCCGGAAACCTAACCTTCCACGGAATGGAGCCTGGAGTGCCTCGTGTCCATCTAGGGTGCTCAGGATTCCCGAGGGCCATTGTGAGCTCGTCGTTCTCTCTGTCTGGAAAGAACGTCCCTTCCTGCGCTGTTTCGATATACTGCTTAAGCTTCCTGACTGGTATGTCCATTTGATCGTTCGTCCAAATGCACTTCCCTGTTACAGGGTCCAAGGTTCCGTCAGCCCCGAAGAACCAAGTCCGGCAACGGTCTGGCCAGTTAATTGTCTCTGGTTTGATCCCTTTATCAACCAGATCATTCTCAGTCTTGGACCACTTAGGCCGGGCTACGAGGTAGCCACCTAACCCCGTGCGATGGTGAAGCTTCTTCTTCACAACATTTTGCTTGTTTGTCACCGACATCTTCTTACTCTTTTCCGATGTCTTGTGGGCCACAAATGCGGGCCAGTGATCTCTGATCTTCTCATATCTGCCCTTGAATTCTGGTGTCTCATTATTTTCGACAAACTTATTCAGCTCTTTCTTCCACCTCCTGAATAGTTCTGCCATCCTCTTAAGAGCAAAAGACTTGATTAATTTCTCTTTAACTGGGTTCTCTGGATTATCCTCTGGCGGTAGGGTGAAATTTGACTTCAGCTCAGTCCAAAGATCATTTTTCTGCATATCATTGACATAAGACACCTCAGGGTCTTCTGTAGCCGGCTTAAACCATTGCTGGATGCTTATCGGGATCTTGTCCCTAACCAGAACCCCGCACTGAGCAACAAATGTGTTCTTTGTTCGGATGGGTTCAATCGGTTGGCCGTCGGGCGCGATTGCTATGATCTCAAACTTTTCATCCGAGCTCAACTTTTTCTTCAGGCCTCGTCTCTTTACCGAAGTTGTGCTCGATCCGGAGGGCTAGAAAAAAGAACAAAGACTTAATTAATATGTGTACATACCAAAACAATGAATGCATCAATCAGCTAGTCAGCACAGGCTTAACTAATATATATACCTGGCCGGACTCGGTTCGGTCACCGGAGCCGTCATCACGGTCTCCTTCTTGCACCGGCATTGGGTCACCGGAGCCGTCCTCATGTTCTTCTTCTTGCACCGGCATTAGGTCACCGTAGCCAGCTTGTTCACCCTCTCCTTCCAGACCATCGGTTTCGTTGAGAAACAACGAGACGGCATCACTTCCTTCTGCGATTATGTCCCTCAACAACGCTTCTTTTGCTTCGTCTAGGGCGGTGTCCATAGTTTCTACAAATATTTACAACATGGAAATTATTATTCAAACATGACAGATGGATATATTAGTGCCAAACGTAGAACTAGCTACCTAATCATAGTAAGCTATCGGGAGGGGGTATATATCGACAACGACGACACTACATCTATGTCCCTCGACGACCCTCGTTCCCGATAAAAAAAAGAAGAAGAAGAAGAAAAAAAGAGGAGAAGAAAGAATAGAGGAGAAGAACTCCTCTATTCTTTCTTGTCCTCTTTTTTTTCTTCTTCCTCTTCTTTTTTATCCTCTTCTTCCTCTGATGTTCGAGAGGATTGCCGAGGGGTCGGGAGGTTGCCTAGTGTCAAAGGATTCAACAAAACCATGTCTTCATCATTAGGCGAAAGTAACATGTGCATGATGGTACGAAGCTCTTCAAAGTTGTTCTGGAACCGAGTCCCAGATAGGATAATTCGCTTTTTGGTACAAAGTTCAGCAAGAGCCTTCCGAATATCGCTATTTGGAAGGCCTTTGCTGAATTCGTACCAAAAGGCGGATTATCCTATCCGGGACTCCATTCCAGAACAACTTTGCAGAACTTCGTACCAACATGCCCTGGTTACTTCCAGCTAATGATGAAGCCATGGATTTCTTTAATACTTTGACACTAGGAAACCTCTCTCGACCCCTCGGCGATCCTCGACCCCTCGAACTCTCGACGACCCTGGAACCCTCGACCCCTCGG
>NC_041384.1:746588708-746590289 GCF_002162155.2 Triticum dicoccoides
CTGCTTCTGCGCTGAGATGGCGGGGTAGCTTCGGGGGAGGCTTCGGCAGTACGTTTGCTGCGATTTGCTTCTCGTTCCTCTATCGCGTCTACCCTTGCTTGCAGCGCCTGCATTTGGGTTTGTTGCACTTTTTTCCTCCTCTCATGGGATTTGTAACCGCCTGCGTCCGGAAACCTAACCTTCCACGGAATGGAGCCTGGAGTGCCTCGTGTCCATCTAGGGTGCTCAGGATTCCCGAGGGCCATTGTGAGCTCGTCGTTCTCTCTGTCTGGAAAGAACGTCCCTTCCTGCGCTGTTTCGATATACTGCTTAAGCTTCCTGACTGGTATGTCCATTTGATCGTTCGTCCAAATGCACTTCCCTGTTACAGGGTCCAAGGTTCCGTCAGCCCCGAAGAACCAAGTCCGGCAACGGTCTGGCCAGTTAATTGTCTCTGGTTTGATCCCTTTATCAACCAGATCATTCTCAGTCTTGGCCCACTTAGGCCGGGCTACGAGGTAGCCACCTGACCCCGTGCGATGGTGAAGCTTCTTCTTCGCAACATTTTGCTTGTTTGTCACCGACATCTTCTTACTCTTTTCCGATGTCTTATGGGCCACAAATGCGGGCCAGTGATCTCTGATCTTCTCATATCTGCCCTTGAATTCTGGTGTCTCATTATTTTCGACAAACTTATTCAGCTCTTTCTTCCACCTCCTGAATAGTTCTGCCATCCTCTTAAGAGCAAAAGACTTGATTAATTTCTCTTTAACTGGGTTCTCTGGATTATCCTCTGGCGGTAGGGTGAAATTTGACTTCAGCTCAGTCCAAAGATCATTTTTCTGCATATCATTGACATAAGACACCTCAGGGTCTTCTGTAGCCGGCTTAAACCATTGCTGGATGCTTATCGGGATCTTGTCCCTAACCAGAACCCCGCACTGAGCAACAAATGCGTTCTTTGTTCGGATGGGTTCAATCGGTTGGCCGTCGGGCGCAATTGCTATGATCTCAAACTTTTCATCCGAGCTCAACTTTTTCTTCAGGCCTCGTCTCTTTACCGAAGTTGTGCTCGATCCGGAGGGCTAGAAAAAAGAACAAAGACTTAATTAATATGTGTACATACCAAAACAATGAATGCATCAATCAGCTAGTCAGCACAGGCTTAACTAATATATATACCTGGCCGGACTCGGTTCGGTCACCGGAGCCGTCATCACGGTCTCCTTCTTGCACCGGCATTGGGTCACCGGAGCCGTCCTCATGTTCTTCTTCTTGCACCGGCATTAGGTCACCGTAGCCAGCTTGTTCACCCTCTCCTTCCAGACCATCGGTTTCGTTGAGAAACAACGAGACGGCATCACTTCCTTCTGCGATTATGTCCCTCAACAACGCTTCTTTTGCTTCGTCTAGGGCGGTGTCCATAGTTTCTACAAATATTTACAACATGGAAATTATTATTCAAACATGACAGATGGATATATTAGTGCCAAACGTAGAACTAGCTACCTAATCATAGTAAGCTATCGGGAGGGGGTATATATCGACAACGACGACACTACATCTATGTCCCTCGACGACCCTCGTTCCCGATAAAAAAAA
>NC_041384.1:746590387-746590922 GCF_002162155.2 Triticum dicoccoides
GAAGAAGAAGAAAAAAAGAGGAGAAGAAAGAATAGAGGAGAAGAACTCCTCTATTCTTTCTTGTCCTCTTTTTTTTCTTCTTCCTCTTCTTTTTTATCCTCTTCTTCCTCTGATGTTCGAGAGGATTGCCGAGGGGTCGGGAGGTTGCCTAGTGTCAAAGGATTCAACAAAACCATGTCTTCATCATTAGGCGAAAGTAACATGTGCATGATGGTACGAAGCTCTTCAAAGTTGTTCTGGAACCGAGTCCCAGATAGGATAATTCGCTTTTTGGTACAAAGTTCAGCAAGAGCCTTCCGAATATCGCTATTTGGAAGGCCTTTGCTGAATTCGTACCAAAAGGCGGATTATCCTATCCGGGACTCCATTCCAGAACAACTTTGCAGAACTTCGTACCAACATGCCCTGGTTACTTCCAGCTAATGATGAAGCCATGGATTTCTTTAATACTTTGACACTAGGAAACCTCTCTCGACCCCTCGGCGATCCTCGACCCCTCGAACTCTCGACGACCCTGGAACCCTCGACCCCTCGG
>NC_041384.1:746593957-746594290 GCF_002162155.2 Triticum dicoccoides
CGGCGTCGGTGGCGGGGAGAATGAGGAACTGAATGAAATTTTTGACAAGTGTTGTATATATAACAAGAGCATTGGTCCTGGTTCGTGAAACCAACCGGGACTAATGCCCCCCTTTAGTCCCAGTTG
Source organism: Triticum dicoccoides (assembly GCF_002162155.2). Lineage (NCBI taxonomy): Eukaryota > Viridiplantae > Streptophyta > Magnoliopsida > Poales > Poaceae > Triticum > Triticum dicoccoides. The sequence continues at coordinate 746,594,084 of NC_041384.1, forward strand.
GTGCCACCAACCGGGACCAAAGGCCTCTTTTCAGCAGCCCAAAGGGCGGGAAGCGGCAGCCTTTGTTCCCGGTTGGTGGCACCAACCGGGACTAAAGGGGGGCATTAGTCCCGGGTCATAGCACCAACCGGGACTAATGCCGCCCTTTAGCCCCGGTTGGTGCCACCAACCGGGACCAAAGGCCCGTGCTGCCCGAACCCAAATATT
>NC_041384.1:746595843-746616099 GCF_002162155.2 Triticum dicoccoides
ATAGATAAGCTGTGCCACATCATTGGCTAGGACGAACAGTTCGTCAGTGTACCCAAGATTTTTCAGATCCACTGTTGTCATTCCGTACTGTGGGTCTACCTGTACCCCGCCGCCTAACAGATTGACCCATTTGCACTTAAACAAAGGGACCTTAAAATTAGGTCCGTAGTCAAGTTCCCATATGTCCACTATGTAACCATAATATGTATCCTTTCCGCTCTCGGTTGCTGCATCAAAGCGGACACCGCTGTTTTGGTTGGTGCTCTTTTGATCTTGGGCGATCGTGTAAAATGTATTCCCATTTATCTCGTATCCTTTTGTAAGTCAATACAGTCAAAGATGGTCCCCTGGACAACAAGTACAACTCATCACAAACAGTGTTGTCACCTCTGAGACGTGTTTCCAACCAACTGCTGAAAGTCCTGATGTGTTCACATGTAATCCAGTCGTCGCACTGCTCCGGGTGTTTGGAGCGCAGACTGTTCTTGTGTTCATCGACATGTGGGGTCACCAAGGTAGAGTTCTCTAGAACTGTGTAGTGTGCTTGAGACCAAGAATATCTGTCCCTGCATATTATTGAGTCTCTTCCAAGAGTGCCTTTTCCAGTCAGTCTCCCCTCATACCGCGATTTAGGGAGACCTATCTTGTTAAGGCCAGGAATGAAGTCAACACAAAACCCGATAACATCCTCTGTTTGATGGCCCATGGAGATGCTTCCTTCTGGCCTAGCGCGATTACAAACATATTTCTTTAGGACTCCCATGAACCTCTCAAAGGGGAACATATTGTGTAGAAATACGGGCCCCAGGATGACAATCTCGTCGACTAGATGAACTAGGACGTGCGTCATGATATTGAAGAAGGATGGTGGGAACACCAGCTCGAAACTGACAAGACATTGTGCCACATCACTCCTTAGCCTCGGTACGATTTCTGGATCGATCACCTTCTGAGAGATTGCATTGAGGAATGCACATAGCTTCACAATGGCTAATCGGACGTTTTCCGGTAGAAGCCCCCTCAATGCAACCGGAAGCAGTTGCGTCATAATCACGTGGCAGTCATGAGACTTTAGGTTCTGAAACTTTTTCTCTGGCATATTTATTATTTCCTTTATATTCGACGAGAAGCCAGTCGTGACCTTCATACTGAGCAGGCATTCAAAGAAGATTTCTTTCTCTTCTTTCGTAAGAGCGTAGCTGGCAGGACCTTTATACTGCTTCGGAGGCATGCCGTCTTTTTCGTGCAAACGTTGCAGGTCCTCCCGTGCCTCAGGTGTATCTTTTGTCTTCCCATACACGCCCAAGAAGCCTAGCAGGTTCACGCAAAGGTTCTCCATCACGTGCATCACGTCGATTGAGGAGCGGACCTCTAGGTCTTTCCAGTAGGATAGGTCCCAAAATATAGATTTCTTCATCCAAATGGGTGCGTGTCCCTCAGCGTCATTCGGAACAGCTAGTCCACCGGGACCCTTTACAAAGATTACGTAGTGTAAATCATTGACCATAGCAAGCACGTGATCACCGGTGCGCATGACGGGCTTCTTCCGGTGATCTGCCTCGCCTTTGAAATACTTGCCTTTCTTTCGACATTGATGGTTGGTCGGAAGAAATCGACGATGGCCCAGGTACAAATTCTTCTTGCATTTATCCAGGTATATACTTTCAGTGTCATCTAAACAGTGCGTGCATGCGTGGTATCCTTTGTTTGTCTGTCCTGAAAGGTTACTGAGAGCGGGCCAATCGTTGATGGTCATGAACAGCAACGCCTTAAGGTTAAATTCCTCATGTCTATGCTCATCCCACGTACGTACACCGTTTCCATTCCAAAGCTGTAAAAGTTCTTCAACTAATGGCCTTAGGTACACATCAATGTCGTTGCCGGGTTGCTTAGGGCCTTGGATGAGAACTGGCATCATAATGAACTTCCGCTTCATGCACATCCAAGGAGGAAGGTTATACATACATAGAGTCACGGGCCAGGTGCTGTGATTGCTGCTCTGCTCCCCGAAAGGATTAATGCCATCCGCGCTTAAAGCAAACCATACATTCCTTGGGTCCTTTGCAAACTCATCCCAGTACTTTCTCTCGATTTTTCTCCACTGCGACCCGTCAGCGGGTGCTCTCAACTTCCCATCTTTCTTTCGGTTCTCACTGTGCCATCGCATCAACTTGGCATGCTCTTCGTTTCTGAACAGACGTTTCAACCGTGGTATTATAGGAGCATACCACATCACCTTCGCAGGAACCCTCTTCCTGGGGGGCTCGCCGTCAACATCACCAGGGTCATCTCGTCTGATCTTATACTGCAATGCACCGCATACCGGGCATGCGTTTAGATCCTTGTATGCACCGCGGTAGAGGATGCAGTCATTAGGGCATGCATGTATCTTCTCCACCTCCAATCCTAGAGGGCATACGACCTTCTTTGCTGCGTATGTACTGTCGGGCAATTCGTTATCCTTTGGAAGCTTCTTCTTCAATATTTTCAGTAGCTTCTCAAATCCTTTGTCAGCCACAACATTCTCTGCATTCCACTGCAGCAATTCCAGTACGGTACCGAGCTTTGTGTTGCCATCTTCGCAATTGGGGTATAACCCTTTTTTGTGATCCTCTAACATGCGATCGAACTTCAGCTTCTCCTTTTGACTAATGCATTGCGTCCTTGCATCGACAATGACCCGACAGAGATCATCATCATCGGGCACATCGTCTCGTTCCTCTTGATCTTCAGCAGCTTCACCCGTGGCAGCATCACTGGGCACATCATTTGGTTCCTCTTGATCTTCACCAGCTCCCCCCGTTGTAGCATCACCGTATTCAGGGGGCACATAGTTTTCATCGTACTCTTCTTCTTCGCCGTCTTCCATCATAACCCCTATTTCTCCGTGCCTCGTCCAAACATTATAGTGTGGCATGAAACCCTTGTAAAGTAGGTGGGAGTGAAGGATTTTCCAGTTAGAGTAAGACCTCGTATTCCCACATTCAGTGCATGGACAACACATAAAACCATTCTACTTGTTTGCCTCAGCCGCATCGAGAAACTCATGCACGCCCTTATTGTACTCGCGGGTGTGTCTGTCACCGTACATCCATTGCCAGTTCATCTACGTGCATTATATATAATTAAGTGTCCAAATTAGTAGAAGTTCATCATCACATTAAAACCAAAGTGCATACATAGTTCTCATCTAACAACATATAGCTCTCCAGAGCATCTAATTAATTAAACCATACATTGAAACTATGTAAAACATTTCAATGCGAAAACAAATGCGATCATAATCACAACCAAGGTAACAATTGATCCAACGACATAATGATACCAACCCTCGGTATGAATGGCATATTTTCTAATCTTTCTAATCTTCAAGCGCATTGCATCCATCTTGATCTTGTGATCATCGACGACATCCGCAACATGCAACTCCAATATCATCTTCTCCTCCTCAATTTTTTTATTTTTTCCTTCAACAAATTGTTTCCTTCTTCAACTAAATTTAACCTCTCGACAATAGGGTCGGTTGGCATTTCCGATTCACATACATCTTAGATAAATAAAATCTATGTCATGTTGGTCGGCATAATTTTCATAAACAATAAATGAACCAATAGTTATAAAGATAATATACATACCACATCCGAATCATAGACAGGACGAGGGCCGACGTGGGCGGATACCAAAACCATCGCACTATATAAGATGCAATAATAAATGTAAGAAAATGATACAAGTATCAATCTAAACATACAAGTAAGAATATTTTTCCTTTCAGAAAGAAGATAAGAACAAGAGGCTCACCACGGTGGTGTCGGTGATGAGATCGGCGCGGGTGATCGACGGCGGTGAAGACGGGGACGGGGCGTGACGGACCGCTAAATCTAGACAAATCTCAAGGAAAATGGAACTTGGAGGTCGAGCTTCGAGAGGAGAAAGCTTAAGTAGTGTGGCTCGAGCATTCCATCAAACACCTCATGTGCATAGGAGGTGAGCTAGAGCACCACAAAGCCCTCTGCCCCTCGGCCAGAAAAAACAGAGCACTGTGCTCTGCTCTTGCGCGAGGGGGTATATATAGGCACCTCATTGGTCCCGGTTGGTGACATGAGCCGGGACTAAAGGAGAGCTTTTGGTCCCGGTTCAAGCCACCAACCGGGACTAATGGTGGTGGGCCAGGAGCGAGGCCGATTGGTCCCGGTTCGTCCCACCAACCGGGACCAAAAGGTCCAGATGAACTGGGACCAATGGCCCACGTGGCCCGGCCGGCCCCCTGGGCTCACGAACCGGGACTAATGCCCACATTGGTCCCGGTTCTAGACTGAACCGGAACTAATGGGCTGACCCGGCCTGAACCAAAGCCCTATTTTCTATTAGTGAACACGGCACCAGAGCAGAGAAGTACCGAGGAGCAGTGACAACGCACACATCTTGAACTAACCGGATGGGGACCTCGAATCTTGAAAGAAAGGGAACCAGCTACGTAGGCCTTAGACATACGCGCCAGGCATAAGTTGAAGAGTAGTAGAGAAGCACTATAATGTCGCCTTTGCGGCGAGGTCGACGAAGGCTGCCCTGGTGGGAGGTCCCCCGCCTTGTTGCTCATGTCGTAACCTTATGCCGACGAGCTGTACTCGGTGCCACCGAAGGCGAAGATGGCATGGAACATAGGCGGCTGGTCCAGACCCTTAAGCCACTCAGTGTATGCCGGTGCGACTTGCCACTGTTTTTGTTACAATTGTTTAGCTTGTCACGTAGGATTCGACTGGACTGGAATGAGTAATGGGGAAGTTGGGCAGGGAAGGGTTTCCCGAGGCTTGCTTAGATCTGATCTGTGTGCAGCTGGGTTTCAGCAGGAGTCGTCTACATTAGTTGCACGCGCCAGCTAACAGTACCACGATTTTTTCTTTCTTTGAAAGTTTACTGACTTCTGAGTATAGGGTGCTTTCCATAGTCGGATTAACTTAGCTAGTAACATAAAACACTCTAAGGAAAATTTGTATGTGAGAAATATTTAGTGAGGACAGAGATATTTATGGTAACATAATCTATTACCATAACATAACATGTCCCAAGGCAAAATGAGTCTGCATCTAAACAAATGAACGTTGCATGATACCACCCATATGTTACTACAGTTATGGATGTAGTAACATGGACTAGTAACATATGAATGTTACTAATCTAAATTACTATCCGGCCTAAGTGAACGAAGTTTCAATGGCGTAAAAATGCAAGGTTTTTATTTACGGTGTTTCCCCTTTTTGGTGCTTTGCTGTTAGTGCGGAAGTGCACACTATCCAAGATCCTAATGCCTCTATGCAGGCCAGGGGTGGGCCCACCTCAATTCAAGGGTATTCACTTGAATACCCATTATTTTTGTCAAAAAACTAGGTATATATAATATGTTGAATAAGGAAAAACGATACTGATACTCCAAAATGTGGTAGTTAAGCAATTCAGCCCAAAAGCAGAGGCAACCCATCGTCTATTTCCCCTCACCACCATGGCCTATTGGCCCAATTCGCTGCAGGACGTACCCATCCATCTTACCCAGAAGCAAACCAACCTGTGGTTGGATGGCTAAAGAGACTGTGGTATTCTCAACCTACCAGGATTCAAATCCTGATGCTTGCATTTATTTCTGGATTTATTTTAGGATTTTCGGCAATGCGCATTCAGTGGGAGGATACGTTCCCGTCAACGACGAGGTGCCTACGGTGACTTTGTAAATTTCAAGATGATATGCCGGCTCAGTCTTTCGAAGGTGCTCATAGGGGTTGGGTATGCGTGTGTGCGTTCATAGGGGTGAGTGTATGCGCGTGTATATGAGCGCTTGTGTCTGTATTGATGTTCAAAAAAATCCATCTCGCTCAGAAAAAATTCCATCGATCAGAGGACACGAACTGGCAGCGCCGCCCAGTTCCCCTGTTCTCGAGTTCTTTGCTCACCGCACGTGACCCGAACCGCCAACCGCCTGATCGACACCATGGTTTTGGTAACCGCTTGAAATATTCGGTTACCGTGCGGTTACCATGTTTACCGCTCCCCCAAACACTCATACCGAGCAAAAAATTCTGAATTTTTTGAAAATTTTGAATTTAAACGCTCACTTTGTAGTTAAATAAGCTGCATCCACTACTAGGAAAAGGGCTATAGATGAAATTGACACTAATGCCGCACCAGAGAAGTGGTGCGCCACTACTATATACTAATGGCGCACCATGTGGTGATGCGCCATTAGTGTGGAAGACACTAATGGCGCACCAGGCACAAGGTGCGCCACAAGTAACATTTTTTTTTCATTTTTTCAAACATACTAATGGCGCATCCTGGAAAAGTGCGCCATTAGTAGTTCTAACTAGTAATGGCGCACCAGCCATGGAGTGCGCCACTACTGTATTTTTTTATTTTATTTTTTTGCAAAACTACTAATGGCGCACCGTTGCAAAGTGCGCCATTACTAGTTTAAACTAGTAATGGCGCACTATGCCACGGTGCACCATTAGTATGTTGGGTTACTAATGGCGCATGACTGTGTGGTGCGCCATTAGTAACCTGGGACCAGCTAGATATTTTGGACAGTCACACCTACACACTCACTTTCCCCACTTCATTCCCTCCACCTCCTTCTCCAAGCTTGTCGGCTGCCTCCTCCTCACCTCATTTGCACCATAAATTCATCAAAATTAAGAGGTGAAATTACCTTTTTTTGATAGGTAAGTAAGGGGAAAGCTATCTTCATGTTGTAGATCTACTTTTTTTCTCCCTAGCTCGCTCCAACAACGTGCACATGCACTTTTTCTGGCCTAGCAAGATCTATGTATGTTTGTGGTGTTGCATATGTTTGTGGTGTTGCATATATGTTTGTGTTTGCAGGTACCGGTATTTGAAATGCGATAGTTGCCAATATTTTGCCGGAATGTTGATTCATTTCCGTTTTGGCGAGAATTTTGGCACTATGCATTCTTTTTGGTCCTATTTTTAGGGAAAGTCATGCCAAATTTTTTCTTGGTTCTAAAATATCGTTTTGCTCTACCCCGCAGGCGACCATGGTCCGCATGATGACCCAAGGCATCGTGAATAGGTTTTTGAGCTCCGCGAAGGCCGAGATGCTTAAAAAGAACGAGACGGAGATAAGATGTCCATGTCGAAGATGCAAGCTGAAGAGCCTTATGTTGGGGAACGTTACAGAAAACAAAAATTTTCCTACGGTTTCACCAAGATCCATCTAGGAGTTCATCTAGCAACGAGTGATTGGATTGCATCTACATACCTTTGTAGATCACGCGCGGAAGCATTCATAGAACGGGGATGAGGAAGTCGTACTCGACGTGATCCAAATCACCGGAGATCCTAGCGCCGAACGGACGGCACCTCCGCGTTCAACACACGTACGGTCAGCGTACCGTCTCCTCCTTCTTGATCCAGCAAGGGGAAGGAGAGGTTTGAGGAAGATGGCTCCAGCAGCAGCACGACGGCGTGGTGGTGATGGAGCTGCAGTACTCCGGCAGGGCTTCGCCAAGCTCTATGGAGGAGAAGGATGTGTTGGAGAGGGAGAGGGAGGCACCAAAGGCAAAAGGTAAGAGGTCCTCCATCCCCCCCACTATATATAGGGGGGCCTAGGGGGGGGGGGCGCCGGCCCTAGGAGATGCAATCTGCTAGGGGGGCGGCGGCCAAGGGGTGGGGGGCTTGCCCCCAAGCAAGGGGGCGCCCCCCCTTTAGGGTTTCCCCCACCCTAGGCGCATGGGCCCTAGGGGAAGTGGCGCCCCAGCCCACTTTGGGCTGGATCCCTTCCCACTTCAGCTCATGGGGCCCTCCGGGATAGGTGGCCCCACCCGGTGGACCCCCGGGACCCTTCCGGTGGTCCCGGTACAATACCGGTGACCCCGAAACTTGTCCCGACGGCCGAAATAGCACTCCCTATATATAATTCTTTACCTCCGGACCATTCCGGAACTCCTCGTGACGTCCGGGATCTCATCCGGGACTCCGAACAACATTCGGGTTACTGCATATACATATCCCTACAACCCTAGCATCACCGAACCTTAAGTGTGTAGACCCTACGGGTTCGGGAGACATGTAGACATGACCGAGATTGCTCTCGGTCAATAACCAACAGCGGGATCTGGATACCCATGTTGGCTCCCACATGCTCCTCGATGATCTCATCGGATGAACCATGATGTCGAGGATTCAAGCAACCCCGTACATAATTCCCTTCGTCAATCGGTATGTTACTTGCCCGAGATTCGATCGTCGGTATCCCAATACCTCGTTCAATCTCGTTACCGGCAAGTCACTTTACTCGTACCGTAATGCATGATCCCGTGACCAGACACTTGGCCACTTTGAGCTCATTATGATGATGCATTACCGAGTGGGCCCAGTGATACCTCTCCGTCATACGGAGTGACAAATCCCAGTCTTGATCCGTGTCCACCCAACAGACACTTTCGGAGATACCCGTAGTATACCTTTATAGTCACCCAGTTACGTTGTGACGTTTGGTACACCCAAAGCACTCCTACGGTATCCGGGAGTTACACGATCTCATGGTCTAAGGAAAAGATACTTGACATTGGAAAACTCTAGCAAACGAACTATACGATCTTGTGCTATGTTTAGGATTGGGTCTTGTCCATCACATCATTCTCCTAATGATGTGATCTCGTTATCAATGACATCCAATGTCCATAGTCAGGAAACCATGACTATCTGTTGATCAACGAGCTAGTCAACTAGAGGCTTACTAGGGACATGTTGGTGTCTATTATTCACACATGTATTACGATTTCCGGATAACACAATTATAGCATGAATAAAGACAATTATCATGAACAAGGAAATATAATAATAATACTTTTATTATTGCCTCTAGGGCATATTTCCAACAGTCTCCCACTTGCACTAGAGTCAATAATCTAGTTACATTGTGATGAATCGAACACCCATGGAATTCTGGTGTTGATCATGTTTTGCTCTAGGGAGAGGTTTAGTCAACGGATCTGCTACATTCAGGTCCGTATGTACTTTACAAATATCTATGTCTCCATCTTGAACATTTTCACGAATGGAGTTGAAGCGACGCTTGATGTGCCTTGTCTTCTTGTGAAACCTGGGCTCCTTGGCAAGTGCAATAGCTCCAGTGTTGTCTGATCGGCCCCGACGCATTGGGTATGACTCCTAGGTCGGTGCTGAACTCCTTCACCCAAATTGCTTCATGCGCTGCCTCCGAGGCTGCCATGTACTCCGCTTCACATGTAGATCCCGCCATGACGCTCTGCTTGCAACTGCACCAGCTTACTGCCCCACCATTGAAAATATACATGTATCCGGTTTGTGACTTAGAGTCATCCAGATCTGTGTCGAAGCTAGCGTCGACGTAACCTTTTACGACGAGCTCTTCGTCACCTCCATAAACGAGAAACATTTCCTTAGTCCTTTTCAGGTACTTCAGGATATTCTTGACCGCTGTCCAGTGTTCCTTGCCGGGATTACTTTGGTACTTATCTACCAAACTTACGGCAAGGTTTACATCAGGTCTGGTACACAGCATGGCATACATAATAGACCCTATGGCTGAGGCATAGGGGATGACACTCATCTCTTCTATATCTTCTGCCGTGGTCGGACATTGAGCTGAGCTCAATTTCACACCTTGCAACACAGGCAAGAACCCCTTCTTAGACTGGTCCATATTGAACTTCTTCAATATCTTATCAAGGTATGTGCTTTGTGAAAGACCTATGAGGCGTCTTGATCTATCTCTATAGATCTTGATGCCTAATATATAAGCAGCTTCTCCAAGGTCCTTCATTGAAAAACTCTTATTCAAGTAGGCCTTAATGCTGTCCAAAAGTTCTATATCATTTCCCATCAAAAGTATGTCATCTACATATAATATGAGAAATGCTACAGAGCTCCCACTCACTTTCTTGTAAACGCATGCTTCTCCATAAGTCTGCGTAAACCCAAACGCTTTGATCATCTCATCAAAGCGAATGTTCCAACTCCGAGATGCTTGCACCAGCCCATAAATCGAGCGTTGGAGCTTGCACACCTTGTCAGCATATTTAGGATCGACAAAACCTTCCGGCTGCATCATACACAATTCTTCCTTAAGGAAACCATTAAGGAATGCTGTTTTGACGTCCATTTGCCATATCTCATAATCATAGAATGCGGCAATTGCTAACATGATTCGGACGGACTTTAGCTTCGCTACCGGTGAGAATGTCTCATCGTAGTCAACCCCTTGAACTTGTCGATAACCCTTAGCGACAAGCCTAGCTTTATAGATGGTCACATTACCATCCGCGTCTGTCTTCTTCTTAAAGATCCATTTATTTTCTATGGCTCGCCGATCATCGGGCAAGTCGGTCGAAGTCCATACTTCCTTTTCATACATGGATCCTATCTCGGATTTCATGGCTTCCAGCCATTTGTCGGAATCCGGGCCCGTCATCGCTTCTTCATAGTTCGAAGGTTCACCGTTGTCTAACAACATGATTTCCAAGACAGGGTTGCCGTACCACTCTGGTGCGGAACGTGTCCTTGTGGACCTTTGAAGTTCAGTAGGAGCTTGATCAGAAGTATCTTGATCATCATCATTAACTTCCTCTCTAATTGGTGCAGGCACTACAGGAACATTTTCCTGTGTTGCGCCACTTTCCGGTTCAAGAGGTAATACTTCATCAAGTTCCACTTTCCTCCCACTTACTTCTTTCGAGAGAAACTCCTTCTCTAGAAAGGATCCATTCTTGGCAGCAAAGATCTTGCCTTCGGATCTGAGGTGGAAGGTATACCCAATAGTTTCTTTAGGGTATCCTATGAAGACGCATTTTTCTGACTTGGGTTCGAGCTTTTCAGGTTGAAGTTTCTTGACATAAGCATCGCATCCCCAAACTTTTAGAAACGACAGCTTAGGCTTCTTCCCAAACCATAATTCATACGGTGTCATCTCAACGGATTTCGACGGAGCCCTTTTTAAAGTGAATGCGACAGTCTCTAAAGCATAGCCCCAAAATGACAGCGGTAAATCGGTAAGAGACATCATAGATCGCACCATATCCAATAGAGTGCGATTACGACGTTCGGACACACCATTACGCTGAGGTGTTCCAGGCGGCGTGAGTTGTGAAACTATTCCACATTTTCTTAAGTGTGTGCCAAACTCATGAATCAAGTATTCTCCTCCACGATCTGATCGTAGGAACTTGATTTTCCTGTCACGTTGATTCTCAACCTCACTCTGAAATTCCTTGAACTTTTCAAAGGTCTCAGACTTGTGTTTCATTAAGTAGACATACCCATATCTACTCAAGTCATCAGTGAGGGTGAGAACATAACAATAGCCACCGCGAGCCTCAACACTCATTGGACCGCACACATCAGTATGTATGATTTCCAATAAGTTGGTTGCTCACTCCATTGTTCCTGAGAACGGAGTCTTGGTCATTTTACCCATGAGGCATGGTTCGCACGTGTCAAATGATTTGTAATCAAGAGACTCTAAAAGTCCATCAGCATGGAGCTTCTTCATGCGTTTAACACCTATGTGACCAAGGCGGCAGTGCCACAAGTATGTGGGACCATCATTATCAATCTTACATCTTTTGGTACTCACACTATGAACATGTGTAGCATTACGCTCGAGATTCATTAAGAATAAACCATTCACAATCGGAGCATGACCATAAAACATATCTCTCATATAAATAGAACAACCATTATTCTCGGATTTAAATGAGTAGCCATCTCGAATTAAACGAGATCCTGATACAATGTTCATGCTCAAAGCTGGCACTAAATAACAATTATTAAGGTTTAAAACTAATCCCGAAGGTAAATGTAGAGGTAGTGTGCTGATGGCGATCACATTGACCTTGGAACCATTCCCGACGCGCATCGTCACCTCGTCCTTTGCCAGTCTCCGCTTATTCCGCAGCTCTTGTTTTGAGTTACAAATATGAGCAACGGCACCGGTATCAAATAACCAGGAGCTACTACGAGTACTGGTAAGGTACACATCAATTACATGTATATCACATATACCTTTCGTGATGCCGGCCTTCTTGTCTGCTAAGTATTTGGGGCAGTTCCGCTTCCAGTGACCACTTCCCTTGCAATAAAAGCACTCAGTCTCGGGCTTGGGTCCATTCTTTGGCTTCTTCCCGGTAGCTTGCTTGCCGGGCGCGGCAACTCCGTTGCCGTCCTTCTTGAAGGCTTTCTTACCCTTGCCCTTCTTGAACTTAGTGGTTTTATTCACCATCAACACTTGATGTTCCTTTTTGACTTCTACCTCTGCTGATTTCAGCATTGCAAATACTTCAGGAATGGTCTTTTCCATCCCCTGCATATTGAAGTTCATCACAAAGCTCTTGTAGCTCGGTGGAAGCGACTGAAGGATTCTGTCAATGACCGCATCATCCGGGAGATTAACTCCCAGCTGAGTCAAGCGGTTATGCAACCCAGACATAGTGAGTATGTGCTCACTGACAGAACTGTTTTCCTCCATCTTACAGCTGAAGAACTTGTCGGAGACTTGATATCTCTCGACCCGGGCATGAGCTTGGAAAACCATTTTCAGCTCTTCGAACATCTCATATGCTCCGTGTCTCTCAAAACACTTTTGGATCCCCGACTCTAAGCTGTAAAGCATGCCGCACTGAACGAGGGAGTAGTCATCGGTACGTGCCTGCCAAGCGTTCATAACGTCTTGTTCTGCAGGGAGAACAGGTGCGTCACCTAGCGGTGCTTGTAGGACATAATATTTCTTGGCAGCTATGAGGATGATCCTCAGGTTTCGGACCCAGTCCGTGTAGTTGCTGCCATCGTCTTTCAGCTTGGTTTTCTCTAGGAACGCGTTGAAGTTGAGGACTACGTTGGCCATTTGATCTACAAGACATATTGTAAAAAATTTAGACTAAGTTCATGATAATTAAGTCCATCTAATCAAATTATTCAATGAACTCCCACTTAGATAGACATCCCTCCAGTAATCTAAGTATAACATGATCCGAGTTAACTAGGCCGTGTTCGATCATCACGTGAGACGGACTAGTCAACATCGATGAACATCTTCATGTTGATCGTATCTTCTATACGACTCATGCTCGAACTTTCGGTCTTCTGTGTTCCAAGGCCATGTCTGTACATGCTAGGCTCGTCAAGTCAACCTAAGTGTTTGCATGTGTAAATCTGTCTTACACCCGTTGTATGTGAACGTTGGAATCTAACACCCGATCATCACGTGGTGCTTCGAAACAACAAACTGTCGCAATGGTGCACAGTTAGGGGGAACACTTTCTTAAAATTATTATGAGGGATCATCTTATTTACTACCGTCGTTCTAAGTAAACAAGATGCAGAAACATGATAAACATCACATGCAATCAAATAATAATAGTGACATGATATGGCCAATATCACATAGCTCCTTTGATCTCCATCTTGGGGCTCCATGATCATCTTGTCACCAGCATGACACCATGATCTCCATCATCGTGTCTCCATGAAGTTGCTCGCCAACTATTACTTCTACTACTATGGCTAACACGCTTAGCAATAAAGTAAAGTAATTTACATGGCGTTTCTCAATGACACGCAGGTCATACAAAAAATAAAGACAACTCCTATGGCTCCTGCCGGTTGTCATACTCATCGACAGTCAAGTCGTGATTCCTATTACAATAGCATGAACATCTCATACATCACATATATATCATTCATCATTCATCACAACTTTGGCCATATCACATCACAAAGCACTTGCTGCAAAAACAAGTTAGACGTCCTCTAATTGTTGTTGCAAGTTTTACGTGGCTGAAATAGGGTTCTAGCAAGAATGTTTTCTTACCTACGTGAAAGCCACAACGTGATTTGTCAACTTCTATTTACCCTTCATAAGGACCCTTTTCATCAAATCCGCTCCAACTAAAGTGGGAGAGACAGACACCCGCCAGCCACCTTATGCAACTATTGCATGTCAGTCGGTGGAACCGGTCTCACGTAAGTGTACGTGTAAGGTTGGTCCGGGCCGCTTCATCCCACAATACCGTTGAATCAAAATAAGACTAGTAGCGGCAAGAAAGTTGACAACATCTACGCCCACAACAAATTGTGTTCTACTCGTGCAAAAGGAACTACGCATAGACCTAGCTCTGAGACCACTGTTGGGGAACGTTGCAGAAAACAAAAATTTTCCTACGGTTTCACCAAGATCCATCTAGGAGTTCATCTAGCAACGAGTGATTGGATTGCATCTACATACCTTTGTAGATCACGCGCGGAAGCGTTCAAAGAACGGGGATGAGGAAGTCGTACTCGACGTGATCCAAATCACCGGAGATCCTAGTGCCGAACGGACGGCACCTCCGCGTTCAACACACGTACGGTCAGCGTACCGTCTCCTCCTTCTTGATCTAGCAAGGGGAAGGAGAGGTTTGAGGAAGATGGCTCCAGCAGCAGCACGACGGCGTGGTGGTGATGGAGCTGCAGTACTCCGGCAGGGCTTCGCCAAGCTCTATGGAGGAGGAGGATGTGTTGGAGAGGGAGAGGGAGGCACCAAAGGCAAAAGGTAAGAGGTCCTCCATCCCCCCCACTATATATAGGGGGCCTAGGGGGGGGGGGGCGGCCCTAGGAGATGCAATCTCCTAGGGGGGCGGCGGCCAAGGGGTGGGGGGCTTGCCCCCCAAGCAAGGGGGCGCCCCCCCTTTAGGGTTTCCCCCACCCTAGGCGCATGGGCCCTAGGGGAAGTGGCGCCCCAGCCCACTTTGGGCTGGATCCCTTCCCACTTCACCCCATGGGGCCCTCCGGGATAGGTGGCCCCACCCGGTGGACCCCCGGGACCCTTCCGGTGGTCCCGGTACAATACCGGTGACCCCGAAACTTATCCCGACGGCCGAAATAGTACTTCCTATATATAATCCTTTACCTCCGGACCATTCCGGAACTCCTCGTGACGTCCGGGATCTCATCCGGGACTCCGAACAACATTCGGGTTACTGCATATACATATCCCTACAACCCTAGTGTCACTGAACCTTAAGTGTGTAGACCCTACGGGTTCGGGAGACATGTAGACATGACCGAGATTGCTCTCCGGTCAATAACCAACAGCGGGATTTGGATACCTATGTTGGCCCCCACATGCTCCTCGATGATCTCATCGGATGAACCACGATGTCGAGGATTCAAGCAACCCCGTACACAATTCCCTTCGTCAATCGGTATGTTACTTGCCCGAGATTCGATCATCGGTATCCCAATACCTCGTTCAATCTCTTTACCAGCAAGTCACTTTACTCGTACCGTAATGCACGATCCCGTGACCAGACACTTGGTCACTTTGAGCTCATTATGATGATGCATTACCGAGTGGGCCCAGTGATACCTCTCCGTCATACGGAGTGACAAATCCCAGTCTTGATCCGTGTCAACCCAACAGACACTTTCGGAGATACCCGTAGTATACCTTTATAGTCACCCAGTTACGTTGTGACGTTTGGTACACCCAAAGCACTCCTACGGTATCCGGGAGTTACACGATCTCATGGTCTAAGGAAAAGATACTTGACATTGGAAAACTCTAGCAAACGAACTATACGATCTTGTGCTATGTTTAGGATTGGGTCTTGTCCATCACATCATTCTCCTAATGATGTGATCTCGTTATCAATGACATCCAATGTCCATAGTCAGGAAACCATGACTATCTGTTGATCAATGAGCTAGTCAACTAGAGGCTTACTAGGGACATGTTGGTGTCTATTATTCACACATGTATTACGATTTCCGGATAACACAATTATAGCATGAATAAAGACAATTATCATGAACAAGGAAATATAATAATAATACTTTTATTATTGCCTCTAGGGCATATTTCCAACACCTTATTGCGGACCCGGACTCCGGGCAGGTGCGGGACCACCTGCTCTTGCGTGGTTTCATGGATGGATATCGGTGGCAAGGTGATGAAGATGACTATGAAGTCGTCCATGGGGGCCGGGCAAGAAATGCGAAAGGGCAGCAAGACAACCACCACGGCTCAGGCGGGCGAGAAGACGAAGAATCTCCAGGACATGATCACGACGGTGATGTTGTACACAGTCATCATGTAGAAGATGCCGGACATGATGATGAGGAAGATGCCGGAGCAGACGAATGGCATGATCATGAAGATGAAGATGCCGGCGGAGCAGACGACGATGGACCATCGATGGGCTGGGTGCAGGATCCTCATATTCAAGAGTTGCTTCTCAAGCAGACGGATAACACAAGAGCTGCCGCCCGAGAGAAAACCAAGCTGGATCAACTGGAGATAGACGCGGTTACTCCATTGTATGAAGGATGCAGACCCGAGGATACCCGCATGAAAGTAACGCTCATGGCTCTGGAGATGAAGGTAAAACACAAAATGACCGACACATGCTTCGACGAGAACATGTGATTCTGGAACGAACGTCTTCCCAAGGGGAACAAGTGCCCGACTAGTTTCAAGGAGGCAAAGAAAGTCGTGTGTCCTCTGGATTTACCGCACGTGAAATACCATGTGTGCACGAACAATTGCATCATTTATCGGGACGAGCACGCGGAGTCTACCATATGTCCGGTGTGCAGCGTCACTCGATACAAGAAGAGGAAGAAAGCTCCTCGAAAAGTGGTGTGGTACTTTCCGATCACTCCTCGTCTGCAGCGGTATTGCGCGGACCCTAAGGTAGCAAAGCTCCTGTGTTGGCACGCGGATAGGGAGGAGAAGAAGCGAGAAGATGACGCAAATGACCCGAAGATAAATAAAAAAGACAAGATGCTGAGTCACCCTAAGGATGGGAGCCAGTGGCAAGCGTTGAACTTCGAACACCCAGAATTTGGGAAGGATCCAAGGAACATCGTGCTGGGCGCAAGCACCGATGGAGTCAATCCATTTGGCAGCCAGAGAAGCACACATAGCACCTGGCCTGTGTTTGTGTGGATGTACAACCTTCCCCCCTGGTTGTGCATGAAGAGGAAGTACATTCACATGAGTATGCTAATTGAAGGGCCGAAACAACCAGGGGACAACATCAATTTGTATCTGGGGCTGCTGAAAGAGGAGCTAGACACGCTGTGGAAAACGCCAGCCAATACGTGGGACGCCGCAGAGAAAGAATATTTCCCTATGAGAGCCGCACTGCTCATGACAGTGCACGACTATCTCGGTTACGGATATCTCGCGGGGCAGGTGGTCCACGGATTTTCTGGATGCGTCAGGTGCATGGATGACACAACGTATCGCCAGCTAGATAGAGATCCCGGGTCTTCGAAAACCGTGTTCATGGGACATTGAAGGTGGCTTCGCGACGATGACCCGTGGAGGAAACGCAAGGATATGTTTGATGGTGAAACCGAACCCCGAAGACGCCCGTGTACGAGGAGCGGCGAGGAAATAGACGGGCTGTTGAAAAATTGGAAAGATTGCCCACTGCCGGGAAAGAAGCAAAAGACGCCAGAGCCGGGAAAGAAGCGAAAGGCGCCAGAGGCGCTGCTGAAGGTATGGAAAACGAGGTCTGTTTTCTGGGACTTGCCGTACTGGAAGATCCACCGTGTGCCTCACAGCCTTGATGCCATGCATATCACGAAGAACGTGTGCGAGAGTCTGCTTGGTACCCTGCTCAACATGCCAGAGAGGACCAAAGATGGGCCGAAAGCAAGGGCAGACTTGAAATCAATGGGCATCAGGCAGGAGCTTCACGCTAATGATGATGATGATGAGGCGAAGCAGGACACAGAAAGTCGTCGCAAAGGCAAAAAGGCCAAGAAGACGGGAAATGACTACCCTCCCCCGTGCTTCACTCCAAGTCAGGAGGAGATCGAGAAGTTTTTCACCTACCTCGTAGGAGTAAAATTTCCTTACGGTTACGCGGGGAAGATAAGTAGATACCTAGACCCAGCGAAGCAGAAGTTCAGCGGGATGAAGTCTCACGACTGTCACGTGCTGATGACGCAGATACTTCCAGTTGCAATCCTTGGGATCATGGACGCGCACGTCCGTGAAACGCTATTTGGCCTATGCAACTTTTTCGACGTCATCTCTCGGAAGTCGGTTAGCGTGAGGCAACTTAGAAGGCTACAGGAAGAGATCGTGGTGATACTATGCGAGCTTGAGATGTACTTCCCGCCCGCATTCTTCGACGTTATGGTACATCTGCTGGTCCATATCGTGGAGGATATCATCCAACTCGGGCCGACGTTCCTGCACAGCATGATGCCGTTCGAAAGGATGAATGGTGTCATCAAAGGATACGTTCGCAACATGTCACGTCTAGAGGGAAGCATAGCCAGGGGCTTTCTGACCGAAGAGTGCATCTCCTACTGCACGAATTATCTAGGCATCGAGAACCCCGTTGGTCTGCCCGTCAACAAGCACCTCGGCAGGCTCGCTGGATGGGGTCACCGTGAGGGTCGCCGCAAAATGCATGTCGACTTCGAGGGTCGACTCGCCGACTTTGAAAGAGCAAACCTAGTCGCGCTACAACACATAGACGTGGTCGATCCTTGGGTGGTAGAGCACAAAACCTTTATTGAGAAGACGTACAGTGACCGAGGCCAACAGAGGATGGACATCGATATAATCAAAGAGCGCAACTCATGTTTCATGCGTTGGTTCAAGCAGAAGCTTCTGTCATACCCTTTACATGAGGATTCTTCCGCGGAAGAACAACTCATATTCGCCTTGTCACAGGGCGCCGAGCACAACCTGATGACCTATGAGGCGTATGATATCAACGGCTACACATTCTACACCGAGGACAAGGACATGAAGAGCGATGGTTATCAAAACTCCGGGGTAACGATGGAATCCTACACCGGTAACGACAAGGACAGATACTACGGAAGGATCGAGGAGATCTGGGAGCTGAGCTACGCTGGAGAGAAGGTCCCGATGTTCCATGTCAGATGGGCCAAGAGCGTCCTAAAAGGAGACCGGTATTTCACCACCATGGTTATACCCGAAGCCAAATCCAAGACCGCGGGTGCAAACGTCACCGCGAAAAATGAGCCATGGGTACTGGCTTCCCAAGTGGACCAATGCTTCTTCATTACCGACCCGTCAAAGCCCAGTCGTGTTGTCGTGAGGAGAGGCAAAAGGAAGATCATCAGAATGGATGGAGTAGCCAATGAGCAAGACTTTGACAAGTACGGCGACCCAAAGATCGAACATGACGACGACGATGAAGTAGCAGCATACACCACAAGAAGAAGCAGGACCACCCTACCTAAAGGACGTCCGTTCCACAGAAGAACTCCATTTGCGAAAAAGAAGGGCAAGAAGATTGTGAACAGATAGCTAGCTAAGATCGATTGTATTTAAATCGTAGCCTTCATTTCTCGATTGTATTTCATGGGCACTTTAATTTTGAACTCATGAGTATTTTTTAAATTTCATGGACACTCGATCTCGACCCCCCTCCATCTCGATCGCTATCCCACCTCGCCAGATCCGGTCCCCCTCGCCGCCGAGCACCCCCCGCACCCTCTCCCCCGCTCCACCGGCCGCCGCCGACCCCCCGCACCCGCACCCTCTCCTCCGCACCCTCCCCAGCCCGCTCCACCGTCACAAATGAATGCAACTAAAATTGCAAAAAAAAACAAATTTAAACAAGTTATTACTGTTTTTATAAAAAAAATATTACTGTTATGATTTAAACAAGTTTGAACATATTTAAACACAAATATATATCAAACAACATTACTGCATATTATTTTTCTACATGAAATTCTGAGCATCTAGCATATGTGACATGTTATATTTGGATGCATGGATAAAAAGATATGTGCAAAGGAAAAAATGCATAAAAACAAAAATTGGGGAGCCTGGGAATCGAACCCAGGACCTCCTAGTGTGTGTGCTGCGTGTTGACCAGTCGGGCCAGCCTGGGAATATAACCTGAGTGCTCGAACTGTAATCAAAACAAAATTCTAATGGCACACGAGGGGGAGGTGCGCCATCGCTACCGTCGTACTTATGGCGCATTAGGGGGAGGTGCGCCATTGCTAACCCTCCCCCACTCCACCTATTCCCCTCCCTCGCCAGATCCCCACTCGACCTAACTTTGCCCCCTCCGCCCCAACCGTACGCCGCCACCCCGCCTTGCTCCGCCCCCTCCGTCCGCCGCGCCTGCACGCCGTCGGCAACGCCGTCGCCTCTCCTTCTCTGCCTTCTTCCTCCCTACCTTCCCTGCCTCTCCTTCCCCGCGAAGAAGCCGCCCTTCC
>NC_041384.1:746616314-746630276 GCF_002162155.2 Triticum dicoccoides
CCCCCATCGCAGCTCCCCCGCGCCCCCTTCACCGACCTTGCTGTCCGCGCGCGGCTGCGCCTCCTGGCTGTGGTCTTGCGCAGGCCCCGAGCCCTAGGGTTCCGGCTCCAAGGTGGGTGGCAAGCTCGCCGGCGCAACCCCAACGCCGTGTACGACCTCGACTACATATTCGCAGGTGAGCCCCTCCCCTCTCCTTCCCCTTCCCCTTCCTTCTTCTTCGGGAACAATCAGTCATTCGGGAACAACAGATAGGTTTTTGGTGATAAATCAGTCATTCATGAACCGTGCAGTACCTGGATGAGAACACGAAGCTGATCCTGGCCATTGTCGACAAGCGGAGCAAGGGGAAGGTGGATAAGTGTGCACGGTGAGCCCGATCTCTGATCTGATATGGTATCCTTGTGAACTAGTAGCAACTGTGTTGTTGTAGCTGTGCACTCATGATGGAATGCTGCAGTGCTTTATGTAGTTTTTGCTATCTTAGCTCTTATGGTAACATCAGTTAGGAGTAGTGTTAGCAACAACTAGAATATGCTAGGAGTACTATGTTTGGACAATCAAATGTGTTCACAAATGAAATGATCCAGGTAGGTCTTAATGGTGACAATACTAATTTTACTATGTTGGTTGAGACCTGAGTTGATTTGTTCTAGTTCTAGGCTGATGAAAAAGTATCCTTCTGATATACACGTGATTACTGTGTAGAAAAGTACTACTGTTTCTTGTCCAGTGCACTTCTGATATATATCTGTCAAGGTGTTCGCGGTAGTGCCCAAACAACAGATAATGGGCTGTAGTGCTTTCTGTTCTACCTTAGTATGCTGTCACTTAGCATGGCAGATTAATCTGACCTATGTATGTGTTTAATTATATTCATGGTTGCTTTATGTGTTTGTTGATTATGCAGGTTCCCTGGCTAGGCCTCTGGGTGAGTGCATCATCGGCTCCTGCTGCTTCCAAGGTTTTCTCCTACATGTCCCTTTGAGAGTTTGAGCACTTGAACTATGGCTTTATTTGCCCCTTGAAAGCTTTTATTGTTACGTTAATAACTTCTATAGTGGCTGCAGCATGTGCTATAAATCCAGATTGTACTTTAGTTCCAGATTTCTATGCATGCCACCTTGTTGTGATTAGTTAGGTTAGTTTAGTTCCAAATGTCTGAAATATACTTATTGTTCAGGGTTGATCGCAAATTAGTTCTGGTGCCTCCAGTGGAGTAGAGTGTGGAGAGCCAAGAAGCTTTATCTCTTTAAATTCAGTTAATTTCCTTACTGAAATTAGGTTGTTGCCTTGATACAGTATTGTATAGTGGCTCTGCCTCTGGAAATTTTATTTGATTGTGAGATGATTGGATTTTGAAATGTAGGCATATGGTACTAAACTATAGTACTGCTGTTGTATATAAATGGGCTGCTGTAGAACTGTTCTTCATCTTTACAGTGCTGTTGTATAGAAATATGCTGAATTCTCTGCTCTGATTGTTGCAAAAAAATGGGGTCCTGGGAGACGCCGCTGCTGCTTGAGGCCCTTGAGAGGCCCTTCGTGTCATGATGAATTTGCAGGTACCCCGAGAGGCCCTTGAGTTTGCCGGAATGTCGATTAACTTCTGTTCCGGCAAATTTGGGTACTCCATATGTCCTATTTTCAGCAAAGGTCATTGAGGGAATCCTGGATTAGGGGGTGTTCGGGTAGCCGGACTATACCTTTAGCCGGACTCCTGGACTATGAAGATACAAGATTGAAGACTTCGTCCCGTGTCCGGATGGGACTTTCCTTGGCGTGGAAGGCAAGCTTGGCGATGCGGATATTCAAGATCTCCTACCATTGTAACCGACTCTATGTAACCCTAACCCTATTCGGTGTCTATATAAACCGGAGGGTTGTAGCCCGTAGGCAATCAACTCCATATACAACAATCATACCATAGGCTAGCTTCTAGGGTTTAGCCTCCTTGATCTCGTGGTAGATCTACTCTTGTACTACCCATATCATCAATATTAATCAAGCAGGACGTAGGGTTTTACCTCCATCAAGATGGCCCGAACCTGGGTAAAACATCGTGTTCCCTGCCTCCTGTTACCATCCGGCCTAGACGCACAGTTCGGGACCCACTACCCGAGATCCGCCGGTTTTGACACCGACATTGGTGCTTTCACTGAGAGTTCCTCTGTGTCATCGCCT
The DNA here is from genome assembly GCF_002162155.2 of Triticum dicoccoides. NCBI lineage: Eukaryota > Viridiplantae > Streptophyta > Magnoliopsida > Poales > Poaceae > Triticum > Triticum dicoccoides. The sequence goes on from NC_041384.1 coordinate 746,618,496, forward strand.
TTAGGCCCGATGGCTCCTTTGATCATCAACAACGATGCGGTCCAGGGTGAGACTTTTCTCCCCGGACAAATCTTCGTCTTCGGCGGCTTCGCTCTGCGGGCCAATTCGCTCGGCCACCTGGAGCAGATCGAAAGCTACGCCCCTAGCCATCAAGTCAGGTTTGGAAGCTTAAACTACAAGGCTGACATCCGCGGAGACTTGATCTTCGACGGGCTCGAGCCACGGCCAAGCGCGCCGCACTATCTCAAGGGGCATGATCTAGCTCTGCCCCCGGACAGTGTCCTGGAGGCCTCACACGCATCGGTTCCGACCCCTAAATCGGAGCCTATTGCGCCAATCGAGGATGAGCGGTTGGACGTCACCTCAGGGCGATCCCGAAAGCGATCGAGCCGAACGCTAGCCCCGCACTCTGCACGACCCGTGACTCCGAGGATCCGGACTCCTCCTCGGACTCCGAACCCCCCGCGCCCCTGCCAATCGAATCCGATTGGGCGCCGATAATGGAGTTCACCACCACAGACATCTTTCAGCATTCGCCTTTTGGTGACATCCTGAATTCTCTTAAGTCTCTCTCTTTATCAGGAGAGCCCTGGCCGGACTACGGTCAGCGAGGGTGGGATACGGACGATGAGGAAACTCAAAGCCTACCCACCACCCACTTTGTAGCCACTGTCGACGATCTAACCGACATGCTTGACTTCAGCTCTGAAGACATCGACGGCATGGACGACGATGTAGGAGACGAACAGGAACCAGCACCTGTAGGCCGCTGGAAGGCCACCTCGTCATATGACATATATATGGTGGATACTCCAAAAGATGGAGATGGCGATGGAACAGTGGGGGATGACGCCCCCAAGAAACAGCCAAAGCGCCGGCGTCAGCGGCGCCACTCTAAATCCCGCCAAAGCAAAAACAGTGATTCCAGCACGGGAGATAATACTACCCCGGATAGCGCCAAAGAACACCCACCTCAGCAAGATTCGGCACAGGAAGATGGAGAAGCCAGCCCTCATGAGAGAGCGGCAGACCGAGAGGTCGAGGATGATAACTATACGCCTCCCTCCGAAGACGAGGCAAGCCTCGATGACGACGAATTCGTCATACCATCAGACCCCGCCGAACAAGAGCGTTTTAAACGCAGGCTTTTAGCCACGGCAAGCAGACTCAAGAAAAAGCAGCAACAACTTAGAGCTACCCAAGATTTGCTAGCTGACAGATGGACTGAAGTCCTTGCGGCCGAAGAGTATGAACTCGAACGGCCCTCCAAGAGTTACCCGAAGTGCAAGCCGCTACCCCGATCAGAGGAGGAAGCACCTACATCACCAGCGCATGACATGGCAGACCGGCCACCTCGCGGCCGCGATAGAGAGGCCTCTCGGCCCTCCACCCAAGCCATGCCCCGACGCCGCTCAACTAAGGCACGGGAAAATGCACCCGACCTGCGAGACATACTGGAGGATAAGGCAAGACAAACAAGATCGATCTATGGATCGCGCAGGCGCCCTACGACATGTGACAATGATCTTCATTCCGGATACCACAAATCCGGCCGGGCCGAACACAACAGACATAGCTCTTCCGAGCTGCATCATGATATAGCCCAGTACAGAGGCGCCGCACAGCCGCTATGCTTCACGAATGAAGTAATGAATCATAAAATCCCAGAGGGTTTCAAACCCGTAAACATCGAATCATACGATGGCACAACAGATCCGGCAGTATGGATCGAGGATTATCTCCTTCACATCCACATGGCACGCGGCGATGATCTACACGCCATTAAATACCTCCCGCTCAAACTTAAAGGACCGGCCCGGCATTGGCTTAACAGCTTGCCAGCAGACTCAATCGGTTCTTGGGAGGACCTGGAAGCCGCATTCCTCGACAACTTCCAGGGCACTTACGTGCGACCACCGGATGCCGACGACTTAAGCCACATAATTCAGCAGCCAGAGGAATCGGCCAGACAATTCTGGACACGGTTCCTAACAAAGAAAAACCAGATAGTCGACTGTCCGGATGCATAGGCCCTAGCAGTCTTCAAGCATAACATCCGCGACGAGTGGCTTGCCCGGCACCTGGGACAGGAAAAGCCGAAATCCATGGCAGCCCTCACGACACTCATGACCCGCTTTTGCGCGGGAGAAGACAGCTGGCTAGCTCACAGTAACAACTTATCAAAGAACCCTGGTAATTCGGATACCAAGGACAAAAGTGGCAGGACACGTCGGAATAAGCAAAAACGCTACGTTAGCAGCGACAGCAATGAAGACACGACAGTCAATGCCGGATTCAAAGGCTATAAATCCGGTCAGTGGAAAAATCCATTCAAAAAGAATAATCAGGGCCCGTCCAGTTTGGACCGAATACTCGATCGCTTGTGCCAGATACATGGCACCCCTGAAAGGCCAGCCAATCACACTAACAGGGATTGTTGGGTGTTCAAGCAGGCAGGCAAGTTAAGGGCCGAAAACAGAGACAAGGGGCTGCACAGCGACGACGAGGAGCCCAAGCCGCCGAACAATAATGGACAGAAGGGCTTTCCCCCACAAGTGCGGACGGTGAACATGATATACGCAACCCACATTCCCAAGCGGGAGCGGAAGCGTGCGCTACGGGACGTATACGCGATGGAGCCAGTCGCCCCAAAGTTCAACCCATGGTCCTCCTGCCCGATCACTTTTGATCGAAGGGACCATCCCACTAGCATCCGTCATGGCGGCTTCGCCGCATTGGTTCTCGACCCAATCATCAACGGATTTCATCTCACAAGAGTCCTCATGGACGGCGCCAGTAGCCTGAACCTGCTTTATCAGGATACAATGCGGAAAATGGGCATAGATCCCTCAAGGATTAAGCCCACAAGAACGACCTTTAAAGGCGTTATACCAGGTGTAGAAGCCAACTGTATAGGCTTAGTAACACTTGGCGTGGTCTTCAGATCCCCGGACAATTTCCGAAGCGAAGAGTTAATCTTCGATATAGTCCCGTTTCGCAGTGGCTATCACGCCCTGCTCGGATGAACCGCATTCGCAAAGTTCAATGCGGTGCCGCACTACGCATATCTCAAGCTCAAGATGCCAGGCCCTCGAGGAGTAATTACGGTCAACGGAAACACCGAACGCTCCCTCCGTACGGAGGAGCATACGACGGCTCTCGCAGCGGAGGTACAAAGTAGCCTTCTCAGGCAATTCTCCAGTCCGGCCATTAAAAAGCCAGACACTGCCAAGCGCGCCCGAAGTAACCCACAGCAGGACCGCTTGGCACACTCTGAGCAAGCGTAGCAATGTGGCCCCAACCCCAGCTTTCGCGACATAGCGAAACCAGGACCTCGCGTACATAACTACGCCCTTGAAATACCATGGGCACAGGGGAAGGGGCACAATAACGGCACGCCCAAAATACGGCTTAAAACGTACTAGGGGCTGCCGGATTCTTTTTTTAATTTTTTTTCTTACTTTCAGGACTCCATACTTCGGACAACCTGTTCGGCAATTCGACTGCCGCACAAACGGTGCAAGATCCAGGGAGGCAGACAAGCCATGTCGCATTATGGAACTCCCAGGTGGTCTCTGTTACGAGCGGTATACCTATTTTAAATACAATTCCGCGGCCTGCCCCTGGTCAGGACATACTGAATAGTCCAATATCTTTTGCTACCGCACTATTTGTATCGTTCGGCTTTGATAAATAGCCTCTCTATAAACAATGCTTAGCTTCTTGTCTATTTTTTGCATTATCTTCTTTTCACATTTATGTTTATTAAATGACATTATTGCACCCGTACACCATGGTACGGCAAACACGCCAGGGGCTTCAGTACCCCTCATAATGGTGTGAGAAGTCCGTATACTTTCACAAGTGCGGCACCCCGAACTTATAGCACTATATGCATCGGCTGCGAATCATGATTTGGGTCAATAGTTGGGTTTGCCCGGCTCCTATGTTTTGGTGCCTTACGTTCCGCTCTATCAGCTAAGGTAGCACTAGGAGAACCACTGCGATTGTGCCCCGGTTCAGCTGGGTTAAGCACCTCAGTGGAGAAAGCTAAAACTGACTGTCATGATGTGGCGAGAGACCGGTCGCTGTTCGAGAGGTTTTTTGAGTCCCTAAAGGCTTATGCCGCTTCGAGCGAGGAGCTGGCTTTGTCCGGCCAAGGCGTGGATAGCGCCCTGAACTCGGTCTTCCGAACTAGGGGCTTCGCCGAAATTTAAAATTATAGAGTTCTATGGCTAAGTGAGAGTGTTCAAGCATTATAGTCTGATTGCCTGGTTTGTTGTGCTGAGCGCCTCCCTCGAAGGACCCAACTATGGGAAAAAGAGCACTCAGGTTTATCCCGAACACCCCAGCACTAGTGGCACGGGGGCAGAAGCCGACGACTGGCCATCTCTCAATTTTTGATAAACGGCCGCACAGAAAGTAATATTTTAAATTCAATAAGCATTGCTTAGCGCATATGAACAAGTTTTCAGCACATAGGATAAACACGAGCGAGTTCATTCAAACATCACATCCTTGGTACATTCATCCGCCACAAGGCGGGCACCTGCAAGAACATCCTTGTAGTAGTTCTCGGGCTTGCGATGCTCCTTCCCCGGCGGCAGCCCGTCCTTCACAAGCTTCTCACCGTCCAGCTTACCCTAGTGCACCTTCGCACGGGCAAGGGCCCAACGGGCACCTTCGATGCAGACGGAGCGCTTGATGACCTCAAGCCTCGGATAGGCCTCCACCAGCCGCCGCACCAGCCTGAAATAGCTCCCAGGCAGGGCCTCTCTAGGCCACAGCCGAACTATGAAGCCCTTCATGGCCTGCTCGGCCGCCTTGTGGAGCTCGACCAGCTATTTCAGCTGGTCGCTCAAGGGCACAGGGTGTCCGGCCTCAGAATACTGAGACCAGAACACCTTCTCCGTCGAGCTACCATCTTCAGCTCGGTAGAATGCGGCAGCGTCGGATACACTGCGGGGAAGATCTGCGAATGCCCCTGGAGAGCTCCGGATTCGGGTAAGTAACAGGTAGTTCACTTTTATATTTCTGCTTTGCATAAAGAATGCCTTACCCACTGCTATCTTCCTCATCTCCTCCAACTCTTGGAGGCCCTTTTGGGCTTCGGCCTTGGCAGACTTGGTAGCCTCTAGGGCCTTTGCAAGCTCGGATGCTTGCGCCTTCGACTCCAGCTCCAAACTCTCATGTTTTTTCATGAGAGCCTGAAGCTCTTGCTGCACCTCGCCGACCTGAGCCCCAAGTCTGTCTCGCTCGGTGCGCTCCGTGGCTGTTTTCTTTTCGGCCTCAGACAACACCTGCTTAAGGGTCGCCACCTCAGTCGTGGCCCCTACAATAAGTAGTACAATCCTGTTACTCTTTTTGCAATCAAGCTTTTTTATAGGCACCTTTCCTGTAAGGTATTTCTTACCTTCTTCCTCCTCGAGCCGCCGCTTGGCAAGGCCGAGCTCTTGCTCGGTCCGCTCGAGGTCCTGCTTCAGGACACCCACCTCCGTAGTCAGTGCGGCGGTGGATAGCAGCGAAGCCTGCATATGCATATTGACTCTTTTATTTTAGACTCTTGCGAAATTTAATAGATCCTCTATTCGGCTTTTCTTTCCGAACGCCAAATAGAGCATCAGGGGCTACTGTCTATGCGGTAATATTTTTACATATTTTTACTTACCTCGAAGCCTGTTAGAAGGCTAGCGCAAGCTTCAGTCAGTCCGCTCTTGGCGGACTGAACCTTCTGGATCACCGTACTCATAATAGTACAGTGCCCCTCGTCGATGGAGGCGTCGTCAAGCACCTCTAGCAGATTGTCCGGCGCCTCCGGTTGGACGGAGGCCGCTGGCTCAGAAGGCTTGATCCTCTTGGAAGGAGTTCGCCTACCGCGGTCCGGAACTGTGGAAGATTCCGGCGCGGTGTCCGGCACAAAGCCGGACTGAGAGCCCTGGGGAGCCTTATCCCCTTCACTCCCGGAGTCCGGGAGGTTGCCTTGCGGCTCCTCCGGGACCACCTCCTCCTGCCCCGGAGCTCGTCGTGACGCCACTTCGGCGTCGTCTGTAGTGCGGGGGGAGACAGCGGGCGGAACTGAATTCACGTCCGATGAGTCCAGGGAGCCGCCCGACGATTCGTGAAATTCGGCCCGGGGCGGACTGCATAATTACATTCGACATTAGGGAAAGTTGTGCAACAAAGGAACATCATGAGTTACTCTGATATCCGAACTTACGATTTCGCCGGACGCTTGGCCCTGTTTGGCCACTCCTGTCTGCCCTCTTTGGCGTTGGGGGCGTAGTCCGGCGGAGGGGTCTTCCTTTTCCTAGACCCCTCGCCCTCCCCCATTGGGGCGGCCTTCCTCTTCTCTCCTCCCTCCGCTGGGGGGGGGGGAGTTTTCTTCTTCCTCCTCCTTGTTTTCGCGGGAGGAGGGCATCTCGGACTCGTTAGATGACGAGTCCGACACCACCACGTTGCGGGCACTCTTTCGAGTCCCCGTGGTCTTCTTCTTCTTGGCCTTCTTCTCTGGCACCACATAAGGCACCGGAACCAGTAGCTTTGCTAGTAGAGCTGGGGCTGGGTCTTCGGGCAGCGAAGCCGGACAGTTAATCGGTCCGGATATCGCCCGCCAAGCCTGTCAAAGGTAAGGGAGTTTAGATCCCGCATAGATTCAAACTATGAAAAAAGCTTAACATCCTATAAAAGGTGTAGATGGCATACCTCGCTAGCGTGACGCTGCGAGCTGTATCCGCGGTCCTCGGAAGCGGACGCAGGAGCCTCGGCGCCCTTGAATAGCATCTTCCAGGCGTCTTCCTACATCGTGTCGAAGAGCCTGCTGAGGGTTTGATGCTGCGCTGGGTCGAACTCCCACAGATTAAAATCCCGTTGTTGGCACGGGAGGATCCGGCGGATGAGCATAACCTGGATTACATTAACAAGCCAGACTGGCTTGTTCACCAGGGACTTGATGCATGTTTGCAATCCGGTCACCTCTTTTTCGTCACCCCACGACAGGCCCGTCTCTTTCCAGGACATAAGCCGCGTAGGGGGTCCGGATCGGAACTCGGGGGCTGCGGTCCATTTCGGATCGCACGGCTCGGTGATATAAAGCCACCCGGATTGCCATCCCTTTAGGGTCTCCACGAAAGAGCCCTCGAACCATAGGACGTTGGCCATCTTACCCGCCATGGCGCCTCCGCACTCCGCCTGGCTGCCGCGCACCACCTTGGGCTTGACATTGAAGGTCTTGAGCCAGAGGCCGAAATGAGGGCGGACGTGGAGAAAAGCCTCGCACACGACGATAAACGCCGAGATGTTGAGGATGAAGTTCAGAGCCAGATCGTGGAAATCCAGGCCGTAGTAGAACATGAGCCACCGGACAAATGGGTGGAGTGGAAAACCCAGTCCGCGGAGGAAGTGGGGGAGAAATACTACCCTCTCATGGGGCCTTGGGGTGGGGAGAAGCTGCCCCTCTTCGGGAAGCCGGTGCGCGATGTCCTTGGACAGGTATCCGGCCTTCCTTAGCTTCTTGACTTTGCCCTCCGTGACGGAGGAGACCATCCACTTGCCTCCCGCTCCGGACATTGCTGGAGAAGGTTGAGGTGGGAAGTGCGGGCTTGGGCGCTGGAGCTCGGGTGCGCAGGAGATGGATAAGCAAAGGAGGAAGAAGGCATAGGTAAAAAGGTGGATCCTTGTCCCCTTATATGGGCGGATGCGGTTGTGCGTCCCCACCTGCCTAGTAAAACTCTCTTGCCTCCCAAGCGCCATGATAAGTGGCGTGATTGGATTACCCACGTCTGTATTGATGAGAATCCCGTAAAAGGGGGGTACACGATCTCTGCTTTCACAAGACGTGCCAAGGAAACCGCCTCGCAAAACACGCTGAGGTGGAAAAGTGAAAACGATTCGAGTGAAGGACTTGGCTGTAGTGTGTTGACGCACTGCGGAATACGTCAGCAGATTTGATTTGTGTTAATATTATTCTCTCTATGGCAATATGTGGAAGCTTATTTTGCAGAGCCGGACACTACTCTTGGTGTTTACAATCTTCTATGAAGGACTTGGAGGAGGAACCCGCCTTGCAATGCTGAAGACAATTTGCGCGCCAGACTCGTCGTCATTGAAGCCTGGTTCAGGGGCTACTGAGGGAGTCCTGGATTAGGGGGTGTTCGGGTAGCCGGACTATACCTTCAGCCGGACTCCTGGACTACGAAGATACAAGATTGAAGACTTCGTCCCGTGTCCGGATGGGACTTTCCTTGGCGTGGAAGGCAAGCTTGGCGATGCGGATATTCAAGATCTCCTACCATTGTAACTGACTCTATGTAACCCTAACCCTATCCGGTGTCTATATAAACCGAAGGGTTGTAGCCCGTAGGCAATCACCTCCATATACAACAATCATACCATAGGCTAGCTTCTAGGGTTTAGCCTCCTTGATCTCGTGGTAGATCTACTCTTCTACTACCCATATCATCAATATTAATCAAGCAGGACGTAGGGTTTTACCTCCATTAAGAGTGCCCGAACCTGGGTAAAACATTGTGTTCCCTGCCTCTTGTTACCATCCGGCCTAGACGCACAGTTCGGGACCCACTACCCGAGATCCATCGGTTTTGACACCGACAGTCATGCTGAAATTTTCCGTGAATTTTAGCATTACTTTGCTAAAAATCAGACATATGGGGTACTTGCGACTAATGCATGGGCCGGGGTATCTTAGTACTTAGTTAAGTAGGATCAACTGCCCCGCCATTCTTGCGGCATTAAACCATATGTGGCAATGGAGCCAAGTGATTAGGCCCAACTTAGAATTCTCCTTAGCATCGATAAACCCTAGATGATAAACCCAACATAGGTGGCAATAGAGCCAAGTGATTAGTGCCAAGTGATTAGGCCTAACCTAGGGTGCCTCAGCATCGATAAACCCTAAATGATGAAAACTTAACTTGGCTTCTATAGGGTGCCTCGGTGTCGATGAGAACCTAAATGATGTACGCTTAGGCTTTTAGGGTGCCTCGGCGTCGACAAACCCTAAATGATAAAAGCTTAGCTTTTAGGATGCCTCAGTGTCGACAAACTCTAAATGATGATAGCATGATCTTGTTCCTTGACAATAACCAACTTTTTGACCAAACTTTTTTCCTATTTAGAGCGAAACATGGCCCACAACGATGAGGCCGGCGGTTCGGGCGGCAAGCAATTCTGGGAGCTGTCCCAGGAGTTGGAGGAAAAACCTCACCGCTATGAGGACGCCGCGGAAGATACCGATCCTGACTACACAACCCCTAGTGGCGTCAGGGATGACACCACTGATGATGCCGCCGCGGATGCCACCACTGATGATGGCGGTGCACGCACAGATGGCAGCCAACCGAAGAGGCAACAGAAGGACCGGCGCCCGAACGTGCTCGGCACCGTCATGGAGGAATTTACTGAAGTGAACTCCGACGGGCATCCGACGGCGCCCAAACACATAGTCAAGGGGTACTCGGTTCAGCTCGGGTGCATTCTCCGGAGCACCGTCTCGATCAACACCGAGAACCTAAGGCATAAGGACCGAGGGAATTTGCGCAGCCTCCTCTTCACGAAGCTGCATGAACGATACAAGTTCCCCGCTGAGTTTGCAAACACACGCCTCTCGGGGAATAAAGTGAACGGTGCCGCCCTCACGAGGATGAGCACGGCCCTGTCTACTTGGAAAAGCACAATGAAGGCAATGATTGACAAAGGTGATAGTTATGAGAAGATCAAGGCGAAATATCCTTTGATGAGCGAAGATGACTACAAGGAGTTCAAGATCAAGTGTGAGAGCCCCGCAACCTCCAAATCAAGTCAGTGGGGGAAAGAAATGCGGCGGTTGAACTTAGGGGTCCACCAACTCGGTCCCGGCGGTTACAGAGTGGCGGAGCCTATATGGGACAAGGAGGACGCGGAGCGTGCCGAGCAAGGCCTACCGCCCCGCTTCGAGAAATACCGTGACAAGCAGACCAGGAACTTTCTCAAGGCCCGGTACAAGGAGGACCCGGTAACAAAGGAGCTTACCACGGATCCAAAGACCAAGGCGCTTGAGCTTGTTTTGGTAAGGAATACACCCCCGCGTAATTAGCTCCATATGGTTGCATTCTAATTAATCCCCAATATTTCTAAATGGTTCACGTTCCTTCCACAGGACAAAGAAAGCAGTAGCACGGGGTCGTCTCAGAGCTCCCCTTTCGACACCCCTTTGAATAGGGCGTTGAACGTAATGAAAAACAAGGATAAGCTCAGTAAGCCGACGTCAGCTGGTCGTGTGGCCGGCAAAGGCTTGTCCACAAAATGGTCGTCATACTATACCGCTGGTCGGCGAAAGGAGAAAAAGACCAGGTCGGAAAGCCAGTCGCGTGAGGTTGAAACACTCAAGGCGCAAGTGGCGCGGATTCCAGAGATGGTCCAAGAGCAAGTGCAACAACAACTGGGATCAACGCTCACCGGCATTATGCCTACCTTGATTCATGGGATAACGACGTGGATTGCGGGTGGCCAACAGGGGCCGCCCTCAATTCCCAGCTTCACGGCCAGCAACTCGCACAACGCGCAGGCGACGCCATTGGTGTCTCCGGCGGCGGCGGTATTGGTGTCTCCGGCGGCGGCGCCATTGGTGTCTCCGGTGGCGGCAGTATTGGTGTCTCCGACGCCGGCATTGGAGCTTAATGCACCCCGGTGTACGCCGGCTGGCACCTCGCCAGCAAGCGGCCCCTCCGTCAATTGCACGCCCGCCGTTGGCGGTGCCTCGACATTAGCCGATCTCGACGCCATCATCACGGTAACTAATTAAGCCTCTCGGCCGACGACTCCATCTCCTTGCCTTTGACTAGGCATCCCTGACGCCCTACATGTTTTCGCAGGGCACCGTGTCACGACCGATTTTCCAAAAAATATATTTATTGAGAAACCAATCTTTTGAGTCCAGTATGAGAGAAATCCTCCTCACTGGTAGACAATTTCTTGATACAATAAGCCAGTAGCATAAAATATATTACAGGGTCGAACTACGGTTGCTCAACCAAATTATTACAAGCACGCCAATAAATATACATAATGGCAGACATGACACAGTGGTGTGGAGGCATACTACTGACTCGAGGATAGGGCGGTGGTGGAAAAACACAGCGGGGAGAGAAATACAAGACTCTAAGTCTATCATCTCATCGAGCGTCGAGGTGAGGCTCAATGAATTTATTTGGTAGCGGAAGCGGATATAAAACAGTGACCAAATCCAGGGTCGCACGAGACTGACTGGGACTCCTCTAGGTGTCGGACTCGCTATCAAACTCTTCATCCATGAGATCGCCTTCGTCAGCATCTGGCCAAATCAACAAGCCAGTGAGTACTTTGAAAGTACTCGCAAGACAGTTCGGACGTAAGATATAACAAATGCATGCATGGTTGCGTCATGATTAATTCACCAATGTACATTCAAAAATTAGCATAACAAGGTAAGTAAAAGGGAAACGGCGGTAGTCCGCCTGAAATCCCAACAGAACATAAATAACTACCGATCGGGTGTCTGAAGCGACGCCTCAAATGGTGAACAAATAAATATAAGGAAATGATGCCACAGTCGGGCGTCTTAGCGACACCACATAAAGGGCTTAAAAAGAAATACCACAGACGGATGTCGGGGCGACATCACAGAAAGGGCTTTAAAAGAAATGCCACAGTCGGACGTCGGGGCGACATCACAGAAAGGGCTTGAAAAGAAATGCCACAGTCGGACGTCGGGGCGACATCACAGAAAGGGCTTGAAAAGAAATGCCA
>NC_041384.1:746630662-746640272 GCF_002162155.2 Triticum dicoccoides
GCCACAGTCGGACGTCGGGGCGACATCATAGAAAGGGCTTGAAAAGAAATGCCACAGTCGGACGTCGGGGCGACATCACAGAAAGGGCTTGAAAAGAAATGCCACAGTCGGACGTCGGGGCGACATCACAGAAAGGGCTTTAATCACAGGTAAATAATACTCATAATAAACATTTAATTCATAAGAATAAATGGGTTAGTCCATCCACAGGGATAATCATTTAACCGAAGTTAGCATTCGAGCGAATCACCGGAGTCTCTGCCATCAAAACTGACATTTGATTAGGATAAGATAATATCGACCTGGGACAGGGAATAGATGATTTGGAGGAATATATGACTCTGCAGAGTTTGTACAAAATTGTTCCCACAGCCAACGGATTTCCGTAGTCACGAAGGACTAGTTCCGTTTACGGTATTTCGGAAGAAAACACAGCTAACCAGTACACACCCATCCTACCTCTCGATGCTAGGAATCACCCTAGACATCGTCCAAGAAAAACTTTTGAGACGGGGAGATCACAATCTCGAATAGCATGGGATCAAATTTATATGCGCGCGCTCTAAGGGGTGCCCCCCTCTCGGTCCCAACCGGAAACACCCATGCCCCCTGACCGGATGACTGGCTTTAATCCAGGGCCATGGAACCATCATCACGGCCTCTCCTTTTGGTGTGTACCAGGAAAGCGGTTTGCAACTTACTAAACCAAATTCCTTACGGAAAACATGTGGTAGTACAGGGAAGGAAATGAGAGGAACTGGACCGATACGGTTTGACACTGAAGTCACATAGTCCGGCATAAGACTGGCATGCTACAACACTGCCATCTCACCCATCCTCATGCCAACGCATGGCCATTCATACTCACATCCATCCACTTATGGATCATCGAACTCACTTACCTCATTATCGCATAAAATAACGTTCATCGATATGTTTCTCAACATGCCATAAAACTAACTAAATGCAAAACATGCCAAGACACTCATCATATCAAAAGTTCAAACATGCTTGCCTGGTTCAGAGTAGTCGGACCCTAGCTCGGTGAAGTTCGCGGCTCCGTCACCTCCTTCGGTATCTACGGTATAAAGAAAATATATGCGCTATCGTAAATACCAAGAGGTGCACAAAAAGTATTCCAAATATTTTTCAAATAAATCTGATAAAAAACTAGACAAAATTTTAAAGAGAACAGAAAACGAATATATCAAAAATACTTTTCTGCTTAAAAGTTATAGGGGTTTTTGTCCAGGGACTCGTCTGTAATGAAACAGAAGATTTCCAGGGGCTAGCTTGTAAAAACAGAAAATGCTTCGGCAGTAACTACGCCAGCCCAAAGGGAAAACATACTTTGCCCGAAGGCGCTTCCAGAAAACGTTTCAACAGAGAGAGCAGAGAGGCTGATGGTGGGGTCCCACGCGTCAGGTTTAAACTTCAAAAAAGGGGGGAAACGAAGCTCGTCAGCGTCCGAGAGCCGCGGTGGTCGCCGGCGGCGATCCACAGCGAGGCAGGGGGATCGGAGGGTACCTCCGTGCTCAGGGCGCCATTCCGCGTCGGTTGGTGGTGGTGGTGGTCGCCGGCGAGTACCACGTCGACGGCGAGCTTTGCTCCGGCGGACGGCGGCTCGGGTGGTCGAGGAACTCGTCGGAGAGGGCTGCAGAGATCAAATTGACGAGGGGGTTAGGCTTCTGGTGGCTAGAGAGGGTAACAGACGGGGTTTGGGCGTTGGAGATGGCCTCACCGGAGCGAATCGCGGTGGAGGCAGAGGCGGATCGGGGCGGCCGGAGTTGGGGGAGGAGACCTGCTCGACGTCCTCTGAGTGGCCTGGCGTGGTGTTGGTGAGGAGTGGGGATGAGGTGTGCACAAAGGTGTGCTCGGGGGCCCTTTTTATAGGCGGCCCGAGGCGGTTGCCGTGAACGGGGATCTCCGGCGAGTGATTACGGCGGTGCCATGGATGTGCAGGGGGATTAGGGGCTAGGGCATCGCCGTTGAGGTCCACCGGTCCCATTTAGGCGCTAAACGGGCTGGGGTTTGGCGTTATGGGTGAGCTCGACGGAACGGGGGTGGCGCGGTCCGTCGGCGGCAGGGAGCACGTTCCGTGCTTGCCGGGCCACGGCGACGGTGCCACGGGCGTGCGCTGGCACGGCAGGGACACGCGGAGAGCCAAGGGGCTTTGGGCGGCGCTGAACGGTGTTCTGCCGTGGTGTGCCTTCTGTCGGCCGCCACGGGAGGTCCCGACGCCGCAGAAGACGCCGGCGAGGGCGGGCCAGCGTGCCACCGACGCCAGGAAGGCTCCACGCACACGTGTGAAGCTCCGGACAAGAGGGAGAGGCTGCGAGGAACGTGCCAAGTGCACTGTCTACGTGTGAGAGAAACTGACGAACGCAAATGACACTGAAACTGAATTTTTCTGAATTTTGAACAGCAACAGTGCATGCAAGGTGTTCGACAGAATGAAATTGGCCTCTGGAGATTTTTCCTTGAGCTGATTTTTGGTGGAGTGGCTTCTCATTGCTCAAGTAGGTTGCCTGAATTTTGGTGGAATTTTTGGAGCAATGTAGATATGAATTTCATCAAATTTGGCAAATCTGGTCCAAACTTGCAGAGACTGAATTTTGAAAATTTTGAAAAGAGGAGGAGTGGATCAAGATGGTTCTGAGTTGTGGGTACCAAGGACTATCCAGGAGAGTTGGTTTGGGGTCCAAACTCACATGCAATAGGGTACTTGCTTTGAAACTCCCTCGGGCTCCAAATAATTTTCAGAATTGATTTGAGAGGAAAAATAATTAGAATAAAATCCAAAACTTGTTTGGATTAGCTGGGACAGAGAACTTAGGTTGATCACAAGGTGTAGGGGAGGTTTTGGAGGGGTTTTACCACATGGGCAAAAATGCCAAGTCAAGGATGGTTCCAAGATATGAAAATCCCCAAATTTTCACAGAGCTTCATTTTAAAATAAAACAAATTAAACTCCAAAAATGAATTTGAGAGAGAACCAACAGAGAAGAAGTTTCAAAAGATCAAACACCAAAGTTTAAAAAAAATAAAATCCTTGCCAAAGCAAAGGAAGTTTTTAAGTGGAAGGTTTTTCTGAAAAAGAAAATTTTTAAATAGCCTCTCCTCAAAAACCACAAAGTTTTTGATAAAAACCAAATAAAAATTTTGGAGTGTCACAACACCTACCCCCTTAGGAAAAATCTCGTCCCCGAGATTTCAGCTGATCCTTAAATAGGTGGGGATGCTCTGTCCGAAGAAAATCCTCGCTTTCCCAAGTTGCTTCACTGTCGGTGTGATTGCTCCACTGGACTTTGAAAAACTTGATGGTCTTCTGTCGGGTCCTCCTTTCAGATTCCTCTAATATTCTTACGGGACGTTCTCGATAAGTGAGGTCTGGCTGCACATCGATGTTTTCATGGGATACTTGTTTCTCTGGGTTGCTTACGCACTTCCTTAATTGAGAGACGTGGAACACGTCGTGCATGTCGGACAAGTCTTCGGGTAAGTCTAGCTGGTAGGATACAGTGCCTCTTCGTGCCACTATGCAGAATGGTCCAATGAATCTTGGTGCTAACTTTCCTTTAATCTTAAACCATTGCAATCCTCTCATCGGGGACACTCTCAGGTATACGAACTCACCGGGTTTGAAGCTGACCCTACGATGTTTCTGATCATAATAACTCTTCTGTCGACTTTGAGCGGTCTTAAGTCGGTCTCTGATTAGCTTGACCTTTTCCTCGGCTTCTCTGAGCATGTCTGGTCCGAAGATGCGGCTGTCTCCGGTCTCTGACCAATTTAACGGGGTACGACACCTTCGTCCGTATAAGGCCTCAAATGGTGCCATTTGTAGGCTGGCCTGGTAGCTATTGTTATACGCGAACTCGGCGTATGGCAGGCTTTCTTCCCAACTGGTTCCATATGTGAGGACACATGCTCTCAGCATGTCTTCTAAAACCTGGTTTACGCGTTCTGTTTGTCCATCAGTCTGTGGGTGGTATGCGGTACTGAAGGCTAGTTGGGTTCCTAGAGTCTGTTGTAAATGCTCCCAAAATCTTGAGACGAACTGAGTGCCTCTGTCGGATATTATAGTCTTCGGGAGACCGTGCAGACAAACTATGCGGGAGAGATAAATCCTGGCAAGCCTCTGAGTGTTGTAGGTCGTCTTCACTGGAATAAAGTGTGCCACTTTGGTCAACCTGTCAGTGATGACCCATATGGCATCATTCCCGTGTCGTGACCGAGGTAGTCCGACAATAAAATCCATCCCTATTTCATCCCATTTCCACTCAGGTATTTTGTTTGGTTGCAGTAGTCCGGCTGGTCTCTGATGTTCAGCTTTTATGCGTTGACATGAGTCGCAACATGCAATGAAGGCGGCTATGTCCCTCTTCATACCGTGCCACCAAAATCTTTCCTGAATATCCTTATACATTTTGGTTCCTCCAGGGTGAATTGAATATGGAGTGGTGTGTGCTTCAGCTAAAATTTGCTGTTTAAGGTCTTCTATGTTTGGCACGCATAGCCTTTCTCCGTACCATAATATTCCTTCATTGTCTATTACGAATTCCGAGGCCTTGCCTATACTCAACTTTCTTTTGATGCCTTCGATGCTGGTGTGACCGGGCTGAGCTTCTTTAATTTTCTCCACAAGGTTGGGTTGTATTTCCAAGTTTGATATGGTACCTTCTGCTACCATTATCAAGTTGAGCTTGGCCAATTCTTGTTGGAATTCGGGCCTCAAGCTGTGCAGATTGTTTCCGTCGGAGCTGGGGTTCCGACTAAGAGCATCGGCTACTACATTTGCTTTTCCTGGATGGTAATGGATACCAACATCATAATCCTTTACCCATTCCAACCAGCGTCGTTGCCGTAAATTTAGTTCTGGCTGCGTGAAAATATATTTGAGACTTTTGTGATCCGTATATATTTCACATCGATTCCCAAGTAAGAAATGCCTCCATTCCTTGAGTGCATGAATAACTGCTGCCATTTCTAAGTCATGAGTGGGATAATTTTCCTCATGCTTGTGAAGTTGCCTTGAAGCGTAGGCGACAACCTTGCCTTCTTGCATCAACACGCATCCGAGACCCTTTCTGGACGCGTCACAATATACTTCAAAATTCTTGTGTATGTCGGGTACAATTAATACCGGTGCTGTTGTTAACTTCCGCTTTAGCTCTTGGAAACTTTTCTCGCAGGCTTCTGTCCATTCAAACTTCTTATCTTTCTTGAGCAACTGTGTCATAGGCTTGGCTATGGTGGAAAATCCTTCAATAAATCTGCGGTAATATCCTGCCATTCCCAAGAAACTCCGTATGTCCGTTACGCTGGCTGGTGACTTCCAGCCAAGTACGGTCTTGACTTTCTCTGGGTCCACTGCGATACCGTCTTGAGTCAGCACGTGGCCTAGAAAGCCTACTTGTCTTAGCCAAAATTCGCACTTGCTGAACTTGGCATACAATTGGTGTTTTCTTAGCTCTCCTAGCACAATCCTGAGATGTTCTGCGTGCTCTTCTGGTGTCTTGGAGTATACCAGAATATCGTCGATGAATACCACGACGAACTTGTCCATAAACTTCATAAATACTTTGTTCATGAGGTGAACAAAATATGCTGGGGCGTTAGTTAATCCAAATGGCATCACTGTGAACTCGTACAGTCCATATCTGGAGGTGAAGGCTGTTTTGGGGATATCTTCCGTTCGTACCTTCAATTGATGGTATCCTGACCTTAAGTCAATTTTTGAGAATACCTTGGCCTGAGCGAGTTGATCAAACAAATCGTTTATCCTTGGCATCGGGTATTTGTTTTTGACTGTGACCATGTTAAGTGCTCGATAGTCAATACACAATCTCAGCGTTCCATCCTTCTTTCTGGCAAATAAAATTGGTGATCCCCAAGGT
Source organism: Triticum dicoccoides (assembly GCF_002162155.2). NCBI lineage: Eukaryota > Viridiplantae > Streptophyta > Magnoliopsida > Poales > Poaceae > Triticum > Triticum dicoccoides. The sequence goes on from NC_041384.1 coordinate 746,636,563, forward strand.
GAGGAGCTGGCTCGAATGTATCCTTTTTCCAGTAATTCCTTTATTTGCTTCTTCAACTCGATCAACTCGGATGGTGCCATTCTGTATGGTTTCTTGTATATGGGGGTGGTTCCTGGTGCTAGCTCAATGCGGAATTCTATTTCTCGATCTGGTGGCATGCCGGGTAGCTCTTCAGGGAATACATCTGGAAATTCACACACTACTGGAACCTTGTTTAGCTAAGAAACGTCCACCTTATTTAATCTCGGTTGCCGGGGTATTTTTCCTTCCTTGGCTGATACTCTTATTGTCTTCCCTTGGTGGTGTGTGAGGATTACGGTCCTGTTGAAACAGTCGATAAAACCCTTATTGGTGGTTAGCCAATCCATCCCTAGGATGACATCCAGTCCTTTATTTTCCAACACAATAAGATTTGCGTGAAACTCCAATCCTTCGAACTCAATGACCACATTCTGACAGTAATTCTGAGTAACTTGCTGAATCCCAGGGGACTTGATGCTCATGGATTTCTCCAAAGGTAGCATCGAAAAATTATTTTGCAAAGCAAAACTTTTCGAAATGAAAGAGTGAGAGGCTCCAGAATCAAACAAAACCATTGCAGGTATTGTGTTGACAGGAAACGTACCGAGTACGATATCCGTAGCATTCTGTGCCTCCTCTTTGGTTACGTGGTTCAGATGACCCTTCCTGTGGTTATTGTTGGGATTGAAATTGTTTCGCTTGGGCGCGGAATTGTTGCCGCCGTTGTTTGGCTTTGGGGTTGAATTCCTTGGCTTGGGGCACTGTTTGGCATAGTGCCCTTCTTCTCCACAAGCGTAACAAGTAACGCCGGGGCGATAGGTGAATTCCTTGTCCCTTGCATGAAAATTCCTGATTGGGTGTGAGACATTGGATGAGGATTTGTGTGTCCCACCCTTTTGAAAATCTGTCTTGCTTCGGTGATTGCGAGCATGATTAGTCTGGTCCCTATTTCGCTTGCGGATATCTTCCAGACTGCGTCTCTCATTTTCCAGAGTAATGGCTTTGTCCACCAGTGTTTTAAAATCAGGAAAAGTGTGCACGACCAGTTGACATTTAAGCGCGGGCGCCAGACCGTCAAGGAATTTCTCCATCTTCTTGCTTTCAGTCATACGCTCTTCATTGGCGTAGCGGGACAATAGGGTAAATTGACTGTTGTAATCTGACACTGTCATGTTCCTTTGTTTGAGGTCATCGAATTCTCTCTTCTTGATTTTCGTAATACTCTTAGGAATGTGTGCACCAAGGAAACCTTCCTTGAAATCATCCCAGGTTATGTCATTTTCGTTGGGATGCATGTGCAGAAAATTCTGCCACCACGATGCGGCTGCTCCTGTGAGATAGTGTGGAGCATATAGTACTTTCTCGAGATCTGAACATTTTGCAATAATTAATTTCCTCTCCATATCTCGAAGCCAGTCCTCGGCTTCAAGAGGCTTGTAAGTGTGAGAAAATGTTTGAGAACGTGTCTTCTGTAGCTCAGATAACTTGGAATGCTGCTGATACTGTCCATGATGATTCCCCATGTTGATGACTTGGTTCATCATCTCACGATGTTGTTGCTGACTCTGCTCATAAAGGCGGCACATTTGTGAAAGTGCCGATCCACTGCCCTGTTGGTTTGACTGTCCCTGAGTGAACTCGTTGCTGGGTTGTGTATCATAATTTTCCTCTGGTGGAGTTGGCATGGAGCGTGTCCAAGGACGAGACATTTTTCACTCTGGGGATATATTTTTGTAAAACTCATAAGAAAAGCGGAAAGAGTTGCAAAAACAAATCCATAAATGCATAAAGCTGGCAGTTAAAATTAAATATCCAAGCTTACTTAAGAAAAACAAATCGACTTGCGCACGGAGAAGGACTGCTCATTACATATCTTACACACGGGCGGTAATTATACAATACATCACTCAGGATATGCGTACATAATCCTGACATGTTATTTAGGCTAGTGCACTTCTCCAGATCCTACATGATGCGCAAACAGGCTACTTCTCACAACCTACGTACATATCTTACAAAGCCGTACAATACATGGCAGCTAGGCGTACTCAGGCAGAGATGTTGACGACCTCCTTTGCCCTGCCGAGGGCGAGGCTTAGTGAGGTTGGGGACTCGACTTCCTCCTCGCTAATGGGCTCCATACGCGCAGTGTTGCGCAGAGTGGACGGAGCGGTTGCCAGGGGCGGAGCAACACGTACAGGAGTGGGCGCGAAGGGTGGTGCAGTGCGCGCTGGAGTGGGTGCAATGACTTGGTTGAATTCTTCGGTGGAAGGCAGGCGACGAGTAGGCGTAAAAGATGCTGAGGACGAGACCAAAGTCAGTGGCAGTGCGATGGGTAGGAGCTCCCTCATGTTGGCAGTACAACCATGAACTGAGTCCATGCGGGTAGCTACGAAGTCGTCCACCAGGTTGTCGAAGGCTGCCTCCAGGGCCCAGAGATACTCAATGAGCATCTCAAAAGCCTCGTCTCGTTCTCCTCTGGGGCAGGAGTATGCGTAGTGACAGGTGTAAGGCACATGGCATGGAAGATAACGGTAACGACGAGTCTTCATCACGGGAAGGACATCCCTCAGACGAGCTATCGCCTCGCGGGCTGCCATCTGCATAGCATGCCTCTCCGTAGGCATGGCTCTTCCCACGAACCGGAAGCGGCGTAACTCACGACGCCCTCCCTTGAACTGCATCGTGGCCTGGTGCATGGTCAGACTGTCGTTGACTCGGTGCTGGCAGAGTGTGAAGACTGGGCGCACAGATGGCCCCATCGCGACCTGAACGATGAAGGAAAGAAGCTTGACGAACCCATCAGGCACGTTGGCGAAGGTCTGAGACTCGCAGCTGTTGTCGGCCATCTACAAAAGTAGGCAAAAATTCTGCATGGTCAGATCATAAATTTATGCTGACTGACAGAAAATGACTACAATTGCAAAAATATAAATTAGCTCTATCATGCTAATAACCAATTAGCGATCGCACCTAGTGGCTTCCTACAGTCAGCCTGGCTCTGATACCAAGCTTGTCACGACCGGTTTTCCAATAAAAATATTTATTGAGAAACCAATCTTTTGAGTCCAGTATGAGAGAAATCCTCCTCACTGGTAGACAATTTCTTGATACAATAAGCCAGTAGCATAAAATATATTACAGGGTCGAACTACAGTTGCTCAACCAAATTATTACAAGCACGCCAATAATTATACATAATGGCAGACATGACACAGTGGTGTGGAGGCATACTACTGACTCGAGGATAGGGCAGTGGTGGAAAAACACAGCGGGGAGAGAAATACAAGACTCTAAGTCTATCATCTCATCGAGCGTCGAGGTGAGGCTCGATGAATTTATTTGGTAGCGGAAGCGGATATAAAACAGTGACCAAATCCAGGGTCGCACGAGACTGACTGGGACTCCTCTAGGTGTCGGACTCGCTATCAAACTCTTCATCCATGAGATCGCCTTCGTCAGCATCTGGCCAAATCAACAAGCCAGTGAGTACTTTGAAAGTACTCGCAAGACAGTTCGGACGTAAGATATAACAAATGCATGCATGGTTGCGTCATGATTAATTCACCAATGTACATTCAAAAATTAGCATAACAAGGTAAGTAAAAGGGAAACGGCGGTAGTCCGCCTGAAATCCCAACAGAACATAAATAACTACCGATCGGGTGTCTGAAGCGACGCCTCGAAAG
>NC_041384.1:746640513-746657057 GCF_002162155.2 Triticum dicoccoides
GCCACAGTCGGACGTCGGGGCGACATCATAGAAAGGGCTTGAAAAGAAATGCCACAGTCGGACGTCGGGGCGACATCACAGAAAGGGCTTGAAAAGAAATGCCACAGTCGGACGTCGGGGCGACATCACAGAAAGGGCTTTAATCACAGGTAAATAATACTCATAATAAACATTTAATTCATAAGAATAAATGGGTTAGTCCATCCACAGGGATAATCATTTAACCGGAGTTAGCATTCGAGCGAATCACCGGAGTCTCTGCCATCAAAACTGACATTTGATTAGGATAAGATAATATCGACCTGGGACAGGGAATAGATGATTTGGAGGAATATATGACTCTGCAGAGTTTGTACAAAATTTTTCCCACAGCCAACGGATTTCCGTAGTCACGAAGGACTAGTTCCGTTTACGGTATTTCGGAAGAAAACACAGCTAACCAGTACACACCCATCCTACCTCTCGATGCTAGGAATCACCCTAGACATCGTCCAAGAAAAACTTTTGAGACGGGGAGATCACAATCTCGAATAGCATGGGATCAAATTTATATACACGCGCTCTAAGGGGTGCCCCCCTCTCGGTCCCAACCGGAAACACCCATGCCCCCTGACCGGATGACTGGCTTTAATCCAGGGCCATGGAACCATCATCACGGCCTCTCCTTTTGGTGTGTACCAGGAAAGCGGTTTGCAACTTACTAAACCATATTCCTTACGGAAAACATGTGGTAGTACAGGGAAGGAAATGAGAGGAACTGGATCGATACGGTTTGACACTGAAGTCACATAGTCCGGCATAAGACTGGCATGCTACAACACTGCCATCTCACCCATCCTCATGCCAACGCATGGCCATTCATACTCACATCCATCCACTTATGGATCATCGAACTCACTTACCTCATTATCGCATAAAATAACGTTCATCGATATGTTTCTCAACATGCCATAAAACTAACTAAATGCAAAACATGCCAAGACACTCATCATATCAAAAGTTCAAACATGCTTGCCTGGTTCAGAGTAGTCGGAGCCTAGCTCGGTGAAGTTCGCGGCTCCGTCACCTCCTTCGGTATCTATGGTATAAAGAAAATATATGCGCTATCGTAAATACCAAGAGGTGCACAAAACGTATTCCAAATATTTTTCAAATAAATCTGATAAAACACTAGACCAAATTTTAAAGAGAACAGAAAAAGAATCAAACAAAAATACTTTTCTGCTTAAAAGTTATAGGGGTTTTTGTCCAGGGACTCGTCTGTAATGAAACAGAAGATTTCCAGGGGCTAGCTTGTAAAAACAGAAAACGCTTCGGCAGTAACTACGCCAGCCCAAAGGGAAAACGTACTTTGCCCGAAGGCGCTTCCAGAAAACGTTTCAACAGAGAGAGCAGAGAGGCTGACGGTGGGGTCCCACGCGTCAGGTTTAAACTTCAAAAAAGGGGGGAAACGAAGCTCGTCGGCGTCCGAGAGCCGCGGTGGTCGCCGGCGGCGATCCACGGCGAGGCAGGGGGATCGGAGGGTACCTCCGTGCTCAGGGCGCCATTCCGCGTCGGTTGGTGGTGGTGGTGGTCGCCGGCGAGTACCACATCGACGGCGAGCTTTGCTCCGGCGGACGGCGGCTCGGGTGGTCGAGGAACTCGTCGGAGAGGGCTGCAGAGATCAAATTGACGAGGGGGTTAGGCTTCTGGTGGCTAGAGAGGGTAACGGACGGGGTTTGGGCGTTGGAGATGGCCTCACCGGAGCGAATCGCGGTGGAGGCAGAGGCGGATCGGGGCGGCCGGAGTTGGGGGAGGAGACCTCCTCGACGTCCTCCGAGTGGCCTGGCGTGGTGTTGGTGAGGAGTGGGGATGAGGTGTGCACAAGGGTGAGCTCGGGGGCCCTTTTTATAGGCGGCCCGAGGCGGTTGCCGTGAACGGGGATCTCCGGCGAGTGATTACGGCGGTGCCGTGGATGTGCAGGGGGATTAGGGGCTAGGGCATCGCCGTTGAGGTCCACCGGTCCCATTTAGGCGCTAAACGGGCTGGGGTTTGGCGTTATGGGTGAGCTCGACGGAACGGGGGTGGCGCGGTCCGTCGGCGGCAGGGAGCACGTTCTGTGCTTGCCGGGCCACGGCGACGGTGCCACGGGCGTGCGCTGGCACGGCAGGGACACGCGGAGAGCCAAGGGGCTTTGGGCGGCGCTGAACGGCATTCTGCCGTGGTGTGCCTTCTGTCGGCCGCCACGGGAGGTCCCGACGCCGTAGAAGACGCCGGCGAGGGCGGGCCAGCGTGCCACCGACGCCAGGAAGGCTCCACGCACGCGTGTGAAGCTCCGGACAAGAGGGAGAGGCTGCGAGGAACGTGCCAAGTGCACTGTCTACGCGTGAGAGAAACTGACGAACGCAAACGACACTGAAACTGAATTTTTCTGAATTTTGAACAGCAGCAGTGCATGCAAGGTGTTCGACAGAATGAAATTGGCCTCTGGAGATTTTTCCTTGAGCTGATTTTTGGTGGAGTGGCTTCTCATTGCTCAAGTAGGTTGCCTGAATTTTGGTGGAATTTTTGGAGCAATGTAGATATGAATTTCATCAAATTTGGCAAATCTGGTCCAAACTTGCAGAGACTGAATTTTGAAAATTTTGAAAAGAGGAGGAGTGGATCAAGATGGTTCTGAGTTGTGGGTACCAAGGACTATCCAGGAGAGTTGGTTTGGGGGTCCAAACTCACATGCAATAGGGTACTTGCTTTGAAACTCCCTCGGGCTCCAAATAATTTTCAGAATTGATTTGAGAGGAAAAATAATTAGAATAAAATCCAAAACTTGTTTGGATTAGCTGGGACAGAGAACTTAGGTTGATCACAAGGTGTAGGGGAGGTTTTGGAGGGGTTTTACCACATGGGCAAAAATGCCAAGTCAAGGATGGTTCCAAGATATGAAAATCCCCAAATTTTCACAGAGCTTCATTTTAAAATAAAACAAATTAAACTCCAAAAATGAATTTGAGAGAGAACCAACAGAGAAGAAGTTTCAAAAGATCAAACACCAAAGTTTGAAAAAAATAAAATCCTTGCCAAAGCAAAGGAAGTTTTTAAGTGGAAGGTTTTTCTGAAAAAGAAAAATTTTAAATAGCCTCTCCTCAAAAACCACAAAGTTTTTGATAAAAACCAAATAAAAATTTTGGAGTGTCACACACCGCCGACGTTCTGTGCACTCTCCGGCACTTCGTGAACGACGAGTTGGTCAATGTCGCCAAGGGCAAAATCGTTCAACCGGGCAACCCCGTGTTCCACGGTAAACCGATGCCACCCACCATGTATAGGGTTCAACTGGTTTGGGTGCTTCCAGGCTGCGACGAGTTGTTACCTCCGATTCAACCCGCTGGGGCCGACGAAGATGATCTGATGACCCTCAGCACCTGCCTAAGTTGGCCCCTGCTTTGGCCGAAGAGCCAGATTCGTTTGGGGGTGGCGGACACCACCCCAAAGACAATACCGCCAGTCATGCCGGCGCCGAGCCATGGCAAGACCACCGCAACGCTACCGGACATGCCGGACATCCCTATGGCACATGATCTGAACATGCATATGGCACAGGATCTGGACGACGACGACAACGACGACGGTCGTACATTTAGCAACGTCGATAAGTACTTTGCCGAACATGGGTACGATGACGAATTCTGCGGGCCTCTTTCTCAAGAACCCAACCAAGACGACTGCCGTCTAGCTGGTACGGCGGAGAAACCCAGTGGCAACAGGCGTCGTCTGGCATTCAGTTCTCAGGAGACGCCTCCAGCTGCCGACTTCACCGAGCCTCAGATAGCCGAGGTGTCAAATATTATCAGCCCCAACACACTCAAGAAGGCGATCTGTGAGCAGAACTCAGTCCCATTACAACAGAAGAAGAAGGGACGGAAAAGAAAGAGTAACAAGGGTGCGAGCCAGCCGGCACCGAGTACGATCCGTGCTCAGGATGGGCCACCTTCACATAAGGATATCTCAAGGAGGGTGCATGTGGCGGGTAGGGCGATACTACCGACAAATATGCTCAATGCTGCAACCGGTGCTATGCAGAGTCTGCATGACAGTGTTCTTTCTTTGGAGAAGCGGCGTCTCAGAGAGAATGATGTGGCATACCCGGTTTTCATGGCCAAGGTGCCAGAGGGCAAGGGCTTTGTGGATAGCGCCATCGGGGGTACGATCGTCCTGCGGTTTGATGACATCTTTGCTATGTTTAACCTTCATCTGCTGCACTGCACCTTCGTTCGGCTATTTTCGCTGAGTATGGAGATGCGGATCATTAGAGACAAGACCCCGGACATCGTGATAGTCGACCTCTTCTACATGCGTGCCAAGCTCTTGGGCAGCGCTGGGGACCGCCAAGTCGCGAGTGCACACCTCGAACACTACAAGAAATACGTCAACTTGTGACCTTCTGTTAGTGACCCTGGAAGAATTGGTCATAGATCTATGACCATTTCAGACCAATTGGTCAAAAGTTGTTCGGGGGGCTCCAAAACCTAAACTATAACGACCATTTTGGTCAGAAAGGTCGTAATTTCCTTACACGAAATGGTCATAAAGCAGATAGCACTGGTCTGCTGCCTTATTTCTAGCTGATCATGACCAATATAGATGGTCATAACCTTGTAAATTGTGGTGGGTTGCTATGACTAGGCGCCACCTCATCAGTTTTGCCTATGTGTCATGTCCATGTGGCAGTTTTTGCCCTAGGTTGTGAAGCAACCTATATTTCTGTCATTCCCAAAATTCCCAAAAAAATCTCATAAATTCTTTGGGTCATATCTTCATCAAATATGTAAAAATCCTTCCTTGCCTAGTTCAAAACTAATTCAACAATATTCATTTTCCTATTCTGTTCACGACAACACTTTATGAAAGAAGTGCTATTTATATATTCTTGATTGCCCTCGGAATTTTTGGGAACTCTTTCCTATCCAAATCATTACCGCATGACAAAATTCAGCTCCACTTGCCTAGCAAATCTTCCTCGACAAATTTCCAAAGTTTTTGTCCACCTAGAAGCATTGTGAAGGAAGTACCTTTTTATGTATCAAAATGACATGAAATTTATACAGTTCCTTCATATGCCCAAATTATCACCCTCCTCCAAATTGCAGCTCAGTCAAATCATCTATGTGAGCCCAGGTTCAATTTATATTTTATGGCCAAATTGGCACGTTGCAAAGCAAGTATTATCTAGACCCCTCCTATTACCCTCAAACTTTTCGGGCGCTCTTCCATACCCAAATCATTGCCACATGATAATATTCAGCTCAATTTTCCTAGTAAATCTTTCTTAGGAAATTTTCAAAGTTTCTACCTCAAGAGAAGCTTTGTGAAGTAAGTACTAGCTAGGCTTACCCAAATGATCTGAAAATTTACCAGCGCATGACCATACCTATGTAACTTACCTACACCAATGTTTAGCTCATTTCATTCATTCAATCTCTCTCACTAGTTTTCCCAAGTTTCTGTCCATAGAAGAGAATTGTGAAGGAAGTACCACTTTGGCATTTCCAAATAGTATCCATTTTCTACAGTGGTTTTCTATGCCCAAATAACCATCCTCCACCTAATGCCAGCTTAATCCGTTCATTATTTTGAGCCGAGCTTCAACATTCGTAGTTATGTCCAGTGTGGTAGTTCGCAAAGCAAGTACCACCTAGGCTCCACCTTTTGAGCTGAAAATTTGTGAAGACGGTCTCCTTAGTAACTGATCATCCTCAGCCAAAACTCACGCCCATTAGCCATGTACATTTCCCGTACCGCTAATCAAACACTTGGCTGTTAATTCATGTTTGAGCATCGATCGGTCTCCTCGTGAGAATCTTATGTTGTAATTTTCTTCCTAGCACCAACCTGGGGAGTGCCCAACCCACTAGACATGCCTAGGCCTCCTAGAATGCATGGCAACGCCACGGTCACGCAGTGACCACGCGGCGGGCATGCGAGTTTACGCGCTCTAGAGTTGGGGCCCTCGTCCACAGCCCAAAGCTCTATGTATCGCAACCAAACCATGTATTTATGATTAAATAGGTCCTTATGAAACTAGAAATGATTTTTGGAAAAAATAAATAGCAAACTATGAGGCAGCTGGAGTTCAAATTTGACCCGCTTCCTGCTGAATCGGTGGAATTTTCACGAGAGGTGGATCAAAAAAATTTACACCCAACCATTTTGTCAATTGTGCATTAAATATGGCCTAGTATTTTATAAAAATGATTTGGTCCAATTTTGCAACAATTATTTGGTAGTTCCTTCACAAAAAAACCTCCTTTTGGGCACTCGAAAAATGGAAAATGGTTTTTTCGTCCAACAAAAATGAAAACTTCCTTAGGCAACATTGTTTTCCATTCCAATATGCACCCTTGTGCACAATATGAGATTATTTGAACAAACTATGCCATGAATGTGGCCATAAGATTGATCATTTGGCTTGAAAGCCATTGACCTTCACACATGATAGCTAATTTCTGAAAACACTTTTTTAAAATAATTATCATATTAAAGGTTTATTATTTTTCCTGGAAACTTAATCACATATAATGAGACAATGCGAAGGTTTTCCAATTTTTTGATTTTTTTGAATTTTTTATGCCCGTTTCAAAATGTGGTCAAAACGGCGGGCTTGACCGTTCCGAGGTAGCGGTTGAATCTTGGAATTTTTTTGGTGTTCCTATGATTAAATAGATACTTATGTACCTATAAATGATTTTTGGAAAAAATAAAGAGCAAACTACGAGGTAGCTACAGTTCAAATTTGACCCGCTTCCAGCTGAATCAGCGGGAATTTTTCTTTTTCACCAGAGGTGGATAAAAAATTTCTACAACCAACCATTTTGTTAATTGTGCATTAAATATGGCCTAGTATTTTAGAAAAATGATTTGGTCCAATTTTGCAACAAATATTTGGGAGGTCCTTCACAAAAAACCTCCTTTTGGGCACTCGGAAAATGGAAAATGGTTTTTTCGTCCGAAGAAAATGAAAAGTCCCCAAATCAACATTGATTTCCATTCCAATATGCACCCTTGTGCACAATATGAGATCATTTGAACAAACTATGTCATGTATGTGGCCATAAGATTGACCATTTGGCTTGAAAGCCATTGATCTCCACACGTGATAGCTCGTTTCTGAGAACACTTTTTAAAAATAATTGCTGTATTACAAGTTTATTATTTTTTTCTGGGAACTTGGCCACATATATTGACACAATGTGAAGGTTTCCCAATTTTTTGATTTTTTTGATTTTTTATGCCCATTTCAAAATGCGGTCAAAACGGCGGGAATGACCATTCCTAGCTTGTGGTTAAATCTTAGAATTTTTTTGGTGTTTCTCTGATTAAATAGATACTTATGTACCTAGAAATGATTTTTGAAAAAAATAAAGAGCAAACTATGAGGGAGCTACTGTTCAAATTTGACCCTCTTCCTACTAGATCGGCAGAAATTTGTCTTTTTCACCAGAGGTGGGTCAAAACTTTTGACACCCAACCATTTGGTCAATTGTGCATTAAATATGGCCTAGTATTTTATAGAAATGATTTGGTCCAATTTTGCGACAAATATATGGTTGGTCCTTCACAAAAAAACCTCATTTCGGGCACTCGAAAAATGGAAAATGAATTTTCCGTGCAAGGAAAATGAAAACTCCCTTAGGCAACATTGTTTGGAATTCCAATATGCACCTTTGTGCACAATATGAGATCATTTGAACAAACTATGCCATGAATGTGGCCATAAGATTGATCATTTGGCTTGAAAGCCATGAATCTTCACGCATGATAGCTCATTTTTTAGAACACCTTTTTAAAATAATTGATGTATTACAAGTTTATTATTTTTCCTGGAAACTTGGTCACATATAATGACACAATGCAAATGTTTCCCAATTTTTTGAATTTTTTTGAATTTTTTATGTCTGTTTCAAAATGCAGTAAAAACGGCGGGCATGACCGTTCCTAGCTAGTTGTTGAATCTTGAAATTTTTTTGGTGTTTCTGTGATTAAATAGATACTTCTTTACCTAAAATGATTTTTGGAAAAAATAAAGAGCAAACTATGAGGTAGCTACAGTTCAAATTTGACCCGCTTCCTACTGAATCGGCAGAAATTTGTCTTTTTCACCAGAGGTGGATAAAAGCTTTTGACACCCAACCATTTGGTCAATTGTGAATTAAATATGGCCTAGTATTTTAGAAAATTGATTTGGTCCAATTTTACAACAGATATATGGTAGATCCTTGAGAAAAAAACTAATTTTGGGCACTAGATAAATGATAAAAAATAGCTAGAAAGATCAGAAATGCATAAAAATTGGTGCTCATCCATATAATGTGGTCTAACTCAAGTGAAAATTTGTGTGGTGCCCTTTTGCAAAATATTTTTGGTAGCTGCTTCACAAAATCCCTCTATTTTTAGTACTTGGAAACTCTTTCATAAATCACTGATTTTCTGAGCCAGTCAGAACTCTTCACACGGATCAACGCACTATAGCTAATCTGAACCGTCCGTATCCAGTGGATCCAACGCCTCTCACTCACCGTCCAGATGATTTAGTCCCTTCTAATAACATCATTATTATATGACATGTTTGGCCCCCTCTGAGTTGAGATTCCGGCTCCGCCACTGAGGTGACTCTTATTGGCCTGCACATAATTTTTTATAAAACTCCTGCCGAGGTCGAGGCTTCTCCTCCCACACAAGGTAAATAAGAGTGATTCTTGTTTCTACAGGAGGAAGTACACATGGGGACAACGTACCTCTTTGATGATTCCTGATCCTAGTTCATTTTCAATTACAATGTGAGGAGAGGAGTATAACCAAGAAGAAGGTGAATCTACTGTCAGGAAAGCACATGTAACAAAATAGGATGGCAAGGGTATTGTGGAAATAGCTACTGTCAGGAAAGCACATGTAACAAAATAGGATGGCGAGGGTATTGTGGAAATAGCATAGCTGGAAACTTATGAGTGTCACAAATTCTCAGGAAGAAGAACCATCGTTGTTAGTAGATCACTCCACCGTTGTAATTTTTTTGGCCAGGCTGTATGGATTAGGCCTAGTTGCCCTTCTGAACTGGGCCTAGTTTTATTAGCAGATACGTGGGAATTCTATGCCCTTTAAAGGTTACTTGAACAAAAAAACAAAGGTTTAAATAGCATGCTATGGCAAATTCTGGCTCAAGTGTTAGCGTGCTAAATGGCGATAAACGGCTTAGGTGTGATTCCCCTCCAAATGTTATAGGGCCGGGATAGCACGCTATCCAAACTATGAGAAAAATTCAACTATATCATCACTTCATGAACAAAGAACTTGTGTCAGTGTTGAATCATGGTTTTCATTCACACAAGCTTCCAAGACTCCACATCTCTGACATCACAGTCCAGAGAAAATATAGCAAAATGAACTAAATCCGGGGATCGCATCACCAACACTGAATAGTATCGTCCACATTTAATTTCAGCAAACCCAATGACACATGTGAATCTAGCATAGCACATGTAGTTTTCTTGTCCGCATAAATTTACTTGTATTTTCATCTGGGCCTGAACAACTGTGCACATGTCTGATCCATTTTGATAGCTAGGTATTGATAGAGATTCTTGTAGAAATGAATAGTTTATTGGCTATAGTAACACTAGTACTGAATTGAACCAGTACCTTACTGTTGTTACTATCATTACAGACAAATATAAATGGTGCTACATTTTATGCATGGGTAGGGGTAAAAACATTCATATCTGCATATAGATGCACTCACCATCACCGCCACATCATTTTGTTTGGCATTGTTAATGGTGTCTCAAGGACATCCATTTTTCCTATAGCTAGCAATCAGAGTCGGAAGCTTCATGTGGGCTCTCCACCACGCACATGATTTCATTCCTAGCAGGCTTGTGGTTTCCATATGCCTGTAGTGATTGACTTATGTCTATGGACAGATAGCTTCTGCAGCCATTGCATTGACATCTTAAAAATGGAGTTCAGTAAAGAGCTGACTCGTGTGCCTAGTATGTCCCCTAAATATGCCAATCAGGCAAAACTGGAGGAAGGTGATATGCAGGTTAGCAATGTTTTTTCTTTTCTTCTCTTTTTTGGTTGTTTTTCCTTCATTGTTTTTTAGGATTTCATCTTAGTTTTTATTTTTCATTTCCTTTGTTCTTTTTTTGTTTCCAAAAAATTACGAATTTACAAAAAATAGTTGGTCTTTTCAAAAATTGTTTGAGATTTGAAGAAAATATATTCACAACTTAAAAATGGTTAGAAATTTCAAAAAATGTTTTGGCTTTTAAAATTTGTTTGAATTTTCAAAAAAGATTCATCATTTCAAATTTTGTTCTTAAATTCAAAAAATATTCAATATTTCGTAAGATATTTCCGTTTTAGAAAAATGTTCTAGAATTTCTTAGAAGTTATTGAGTTTATAAAACAAATGTCCAATATTTCAAACGATATTCTTGTTTCCAAGGTTTGTTTACAAAACCAAAAAGTGTTCATATTTTTGATTTGTTTGGAATTTTAAAATTATTAGCCTTTGTCAAAAATTGCTCATAATTTCAAAACATAGTTCGAAGTCTGTAAATTTGTTTGGAACTTTTGAAGTATTTCCTAGTTACGCTGCTCCATAGACTTTGGGCGCCATATTTGTCACTACTAGCTGGCAGAAGGCACACCGACATGCCGGGCCATTGGCTGAGCGTGTACGTGTACATGTTTGTGGTGTTTTTTATTTGAAAGTAAGAGAAGGGGTCATAGTTGGTTTCAAAGATTTTTTTAACAGATTGTACATTGGCAAAACATGTAAACATAATTAGGATCTGGAATCAATTATTTATTATTTGTTACTTCCAACTTTCCAAGAACCTAATGCTTCTCTGCGGGCGATGGTGCTGGAGGGCATTGCTGGAAAAAATGTCATATACACAAACTAAGGTCACTCCTGGAAAAAATGTCATATACACAAACTAAGGTCACTCCTAGAAAAAATGGCATATACTCTGGTAGCACCATACTAACAAAAGAGGTGGAAGCAGTTTACCAATCTCACATAAATTATCAATTCGAATTAAGTAGATCATTTCCCGTCTTCCAATTCTTTTTACTGGTAGCACCATACTCACGATAATTTTGGCCTAGTTTCCTTCGTAAACTGGACAAGTCTTCTTAATGGTGGTGGAGGCCCTTCCTACCCTCTCAAAGATGCTTTTGTGAGAAAAAAAAATCAAGTAGGTTACTTTCGGCTTCAGGGATACATGTCCCTTTATCTAGGATTACATATGTGCCCATGTCTCTTTCTTTCTATCGATAAGTAGCTCTATTGTTTCTGCCTATGTAAATATGGTTTCCATATGCCTATTGTGGCTGACTTATGTCTATGGCCAGATGGCTTCTATGGCCACCACCTTTGACATCCTCAAAAATGGAGTTCAGTAATGAGCTGACTTATGTGCCTTGTACGGCGCCTAAATAAAAACTTTAGGAAGTGGTATGCAGGTTAGAAAATTTCTACCTAAAATAGGATATTGTATTTGTCATTTCTTGGTGCCTAACAATAGACTATTTTACTTTCAAGGTTCTTTGATGAGAGGATAAATACACAATTGAACTTTGCAAATACATGTTAAAAAGATGAAGATGCCCTCTACTTCTTGTGGTTTCTGATTCCCGTGAGGGGTATGTTCTTGGGTCCATTATGCTTCTATCATATGTACGATTTCTAGTACAGAAGAAGTAAACTAACACAACTTAGTTGTTTAGCTTGACTATGCAAGTTGATGCGGATATTAAGGATATGACGTTCTTTACAAAATACACAGTTGACTTTGATTTTTGGATCAAGGAGAATCATGGTTGTGATAGTATAATGACCCATCTATCACCAACGGATCCTTCCAAGAAGCTTGATATTTTTCCTTGACAAACTGGGAAACACCGCCCACTTTATTATTGGCATCAACAACCACACTCTGTAAGTAGTCACTTACGACCTTATGAACGTAAAATGTGCTAGGCATCACTTATATAGTTATACTAATCTAACTCATCGAACTCCTTAATGGATAGCAAGAAGAAGCATAACATCAAGTGTGTGAGATACGACATCGATGGTGAGAGCCATGTCTTGTTGATCTCTGCCACGACATAGCTTGTCGTGAGAAGCTATACTATGACTGAAATGGGCATGCATATGCATACCCAACACATCATTTTTGTCTAACTCCCAATAGTCCTGACCTGCCAAACATCAAGGAGTTTGGGTGAGAATAGGGATTAATGGTGGCATTTTCAGCATTGCCGCTCAAATCCATTTTACCATCATTATCTATCTTAGTTTGATCCTTAGTTATTTTGTGATTTAGAAGAATAGAAGTTTAGTATGATCTAGTTTCGAGTGTTTGCTTTGTGTTTTATCTATCTATGGAACCAAGTGTGAGAGTTCTATAATAAAGAGTAATTTGAGTTTTGCTTCTTTACTTTCTTGTTTCAATCTTAGCAATAAAAATAAATAAGAGATCATATGCTAATCCCATGGGGAGTAATAACTTCACATAAGAAGGGGTGTGGTTGATCAAATTTATTGGAAATTAACAAACATAGTATTGATCAGTGGTGCATGATGTCTACTACGCAACTTGTTCTTGTAGACTCGTGTTGAGCCTCCAAGCGCAGAGTTCGATAGGACAGTAGCAAATTTCCCTCAAGTGGATGATCTAAGGTTTATCAATCCATGGGAGGCGTAGGATGAAGATGGTCTCTCTCAAAGAACCCTGCAACCAAATAACAGAAATTCTCTTGTGTCCCCAACACACCAAATACAATGGTAAATTGTATAGGTGCACTAGTCCGGCGAAGAGATGGTGATACAAGTGTAGTAATGATAGTAGATATTGATTTTTGTAATAGGAACAATAAAAAACAGCAAGGTAGCAAGTAACAAAAGTGAGCACAAACGGTATTGCAATGCTTGAAAATCAGGCCTAGGGTTCGTATTTTCGCTAGTGCAATCTCTCAACGGTGCTAATATAATTGGATCATATAACCATCCCTCAACGTGCGATGAAGAATCACTCCAAAGTTCCTATCTAGCGAAGAACATAAGTTCCTATCTACTCCTTCCTCATCATGGTGGCCGCCGGGGTGATGAAGATGGCAACCAGTGATGATTTCCCCCTCTGACAGGGTGCCAAAACGGGGTCTAGATTGGTTTTTCGTGGCTACAGAGGGTTGCGGTGGCGGAACCTCTGATCTTGGTTAACTTTCGGGGGTTTATGAATATATAGGATTTTTCAGCGTTGTAATCACGCGAAGATGGGCCTCAGGGGGCCCACCACCCACCAGGGCACGCCAGGGGGGTGGCGCGCCCTGGTGTCTTGTGGGAAGCACCCCCCCTGTGGTGTTCCTTTGCTCCATTATTTCTCTTTTCTTCCAAAAAAATGTCAAAAAGTTCCGTCCAATTCTGAGAACTTTTATTTCTACACAAAAAACAACACCATGGTAGTTTAGCTGAAAACAACGTCAGTCCAGATTAGTTCCTTTCAAATCATACCAAAACCATATAAAATTGTTGTAACCATGGCATGAATACCTCATAAATTATAGATATGTTGGAGACGTATCAGTGCAATTCATGCAAGATTGTTAAAGGGAGAGAGGATTCACATATAAATATACTATCTTGGACATCTTTTATGATTGTGAGCCCCCATCAAATATTTTCTGCTTGGTCAAATAGTTGATGTTGGACAAGGAAAACCACATAATGAGTTATGTTGTTTACATTCACATAAAAGTTGTATTGTCGTGGATACTCCAACATGTGGTGCTTGTATAGAATCTTTTGCTAGCCAAAACTCCGTACTGACTAGAGATACTACTCGTACATCCATAGCCCCTTAAACTCAGTTTCTTGTCATCACAGTCCACTATATCTACCTATGGATTGTATAAGATCCTTCTAGTAAGTTGTCATCAGTGCAAAAGCAATAAATTGCTTCTAAATATGTATGATCTTTTATTGTAAGGGAAGATAAGCTTTGTACGATCTCGTGATGGCAAAGAAATAAAAACGACAGACTGCATAATAAAGGTTGCTATCATAAGGGGCAATATAAAGTGATGTTCCTTTTACTAATCGTGCATTCCTTCTTAGGTTTTTGTTATTTATCAATCATATCAAGGAAAGGCTTGGTAGAAGCACTTGCCACGAAAGAAGGATTACACCTCAGATTCTCATCGTTCACTTATTCTATTATATAAACATTCATATTATTATCTTCTCAATCTCATAGAGAATTATTTATCCATTAGTATATGTAATAAATTTTATAACTAGACAACAGTAATCAATAACTACCCCAAATATATGATCACATATATGATTTAGCGTCACAGCTTTATATCACGTGCTTATGAATTCCCGCACAAACATGTGTTCTACAAAATATTACGAATGTGTTATTCTCAAAAAATCTGACAAAATATTATCAATTAGGACTTGTAGTCATTCATAATTATGATAGTTTTTTTTTACCATTTTCATATGTTCTTAATAGTAGTATAAAAAATGCCATGTACACAATGAGGTCACCGATAGTAAAAATGGCATATACACTGGTAGCCCGGTACTATCAAAAGAACTTGAAACAATTGACCAATATCACACAAAATGAACCCGAGCTAGATTGATATGCTAGGTTTGACTTCATCATCGACGTTATCACTCCTGAAGGGGCTCCTCCTAAAGACTAGGAACAAGAGTAAAACATGTACATGACTAAGTCTATGAACTATAAATGTTAACGATCTTCTCTCAGTCGTGATGGGGTTCACTATTGAAAGAGCCCCTCCCACTTAAGTCTACTGAAACTGACTTTCAGATACTGCTTCAAGTGGCATACTATTAAGGACTTTGTTTTCAGCTTCACTATGCAGGCTGATGCATATATTAAGGATCCAGTAACTAGAATGGTAAGTAGCTAATGGCTAAGAGTGAGATATATACGATTAAAAAGAAGGATACAGGTGAACGCGTGTTAATGTTTGCATGCAATCGATCCCAACGTCGATCGACTTGCCTTTTTCCATGAATAAAGATTCGTTTTACATCGATCAAAGAAACTTATTGTGAAAACAAGATATAGAGGTGAAAGTTTACCACTTTATCATTTTAAGAAAGTCTGACACTGTTAATTGAATATCTAGAGATGTTGATTATTTAAAGAATAGGGAAAATGATGGTTGTGATAGTATGATGACCCTTCTATCACCAGCGGATCCTTCCCAGAAGCTTGTTATCCACCCTACCAAACGAGGAAACATCGCCCGCTTTATTAATGGCATCAAAACCACACTGTAAGTAGTCACTGCCTATCCCGATGAATGTAAATGTATTAGGCATGACTTATGCCACTATGATATTATCCAACTCCTGCAGTGATGGAAATAATAAGCAGAACATCAAGTGTGCGAGAGACCACATCGACGGTGAGTGCCATGTCTTGCTGGTCACATGCTGTGATATAGATCGTGGTGAGAAGCTGTACTACGACTACAATGGGCATGACTATATGTACCCAACGAATCATTTCGCTAACTCCCCCAATAGTTCTGCCCTGCCCTGCATCAAGGAGTCTCGGCGATTAATGGCGGCACTTTCAGCATTGTTGCTGAAAGCAGTAACTTATATACAGTCCAATTGCCAGAAGAGGTCCCTTATGGCAAACAATGATACATGTTGATTTTGTTAGTACCTCGTAGTTTAAATAGTCTTCTTTCAGCTATGGAGAGAGACAAGTGGGATCTTCGTTTTCTTTTTCTCCTGACCTCATTCCTGCTCGACTTGAGTCCTTTTCGGGGATTCATTTACCCCTTCTATAGAAGTAAATATCTATCTGCCCCTGCCTCTCTATCGAATGGTTAAGTAGATGTTGTCTCCCAATTAGTGGTACATTTTAAACTGGAAGAGAAATGTTTCACCCGTTTGTTGGGGAATTGTTCTCCATGTTCAGTTATTTCAGCTGGTGAAATGTGGTTTCCCTATTGGTGCCGTGGTTTTTTGTTTACTTTATTATTGCCCTGTGGCTACTGGGTATTTTATTTACTTGTTCTTTCGACACATCCCAACTTTGAGCAGACGTGGCAAGCTACCAGGAGTGATCTTGAACTTCCATGCCTTTGTAACCTCTTGAAGTTGATCCCTAACTAACTTCATAACTATATAAGTTCTTAATGAAATGAAATCTAGTGCTGATGATTTCGTCAAGAAATGTTTTTCCAGAGAATTTATCTAGTGCTACAGTGTATGTGTTTAGAGCATGCTGTGCTACGAACCCATAACTTATCAACTAAAAGTTAGCAACTTTATAATTGATTTGACACCATAGAAATAAAATGTGTCATGCTATCAATTTAGTTTGACAATTAAAAGTTATGAAGTTTTCTTCGAACTACGCATGAAAGATATGATGGACTATGGATAAGAAATAAAGATAAAGTAGATTTAGACTAAGTACAACTTGTCGTATACTCCAAAT
>NC_041384.1:746657444-746670378 GCF_002162155.2 Triticum dicoccoides
ACCACTGGAGAGTCATATTAACAACATTGAAATCTTTTAGGGGTTGTTTCGATTGTGCCAGATCCAATCCCGCCAAACTATCACAACACGCCCTGGAAGGATTAAACTCACAGATCGAGCGAGCCATGAGTGGGCCAGCCCAATTAGGTGTACATGAATCTGGTTTTGGGAACCTTTTAGGCCGGTTGTAATGGGTAGTATCATATACTAGTATCATGTATATGATACTACCTCCATAATGCATAGTATCACAAGGTAGTATCGTAGGTTGTCTTATTAATTGTCATGCATGACACAAAGTAGTACAACATTTAATATGATACAGTATCATGATATGATACCACACCCTCTTTTTCTTTATTTAATTGTGTGCCACATCATCCAAAAAGTCTAGTTGGCATGCATGATACCTCTTATGATACTCCCATTACGACCAGCCTTAGAAGCTTTCGGTCCATTTTTCCATTACTTTATTTTTGTTGTTGTTTTTCGTACATATTTATCAGATTTTATTTTTAGTTCTTTTTGTTTTTTCTTTCGGGTTTCATCAGTTTTTCTTGGTTTTCAATGGTTTATTCGTTTCTTTCTTGTTTTTATTTGGTTTGTTCTTTCTTTTTGTCTATTTTTCTTCAGTTTTCGTTATATCATTATAAGTTTTTATCGATTTTTTCGACTTTTTCACTGGGTTTCTTTGATTTTTCTTTTTCCTTCACTATAACTTCACTTTTCCTTTGCTTTTAAGCGGTTTTATTTGTTTCTTTGTCATTTTTCACAATTTTTTATTTTCTCCATCTTTCCTTTGTTTTCTATGGTTTTTATTTGTTGCTTTCTTAATTTTTCTCCAGTGTTAGGTTTCTTTGTTTCCTTTTCTTTTTTGCATCGTTGCCCTCTGGTTTTCTTGTGTCTTTTTTCTCTTTAGTTTTCATTCATTTCTTTCTTATATTTTTTTCTTTCTTCTTTTCCTTTTTTCAACAGATGTCTATATTTTTGTTACACAATGTACATCTTTCGTACAAGTCAAGAACATTTCTTAACAGTTTTTTAATATTTTTCAAACACATGATTAACACTCCTTTTTCAAGTAACTGTTTTGACGTTTATTTTTGCATACACATTGCACGTTTTTGTATGCAACTACAAGATTTTTTAATACAAGTGAGACATTTTAATGAGTATATGTTTTGATGACTATTTTTTTCATACAAATCATACATATTTCTTATGTATCCGATACATTTTACTACACATGTTCACACTTTTCATATATACATATCACATTTTTCAAATACATGATTAACATTTTTGAAAACTTAAATTTTCTCTTTTTCATACACATCGCACATTTTTTGTATACACCAGGTTTTTTAGATACACATTTAATGTTTTCAAATACATGATTAACTTTTTAAAACTTTTTCTGGTCTGTATTTTTCCCATAAACATTGTATATATATTTTTAATATATAAGGAACAATTTTCATATACAATTTAATATTTTTTTTGAGATACAAGATTAACATATTTTCATGTATATGTTTTGATTTTTATTTGTATACACATTATACAGTTTTCCTACATGTTTAATATTTTTTAATGTACGATTAACATTTTCAATTCTTGTATATTTATGAAATGATATTCAAAATAGATATATTCAGAATATTTTGAAATATAAGAAAAATAAAAAAGAGAAAAAATATATCTGATATGTGATTTCTCCATCTCAAAAACAAAACTGTACTATCAACAGTGTCATGTACTACACGAAGTATCCCTAAAAAATATATATACTATATGGAGTACATGACAACACAGTACGACAGTAGTGCTACACCCGCATGACTTTTCCTTTTTGACTAAATTTTTTTCGTGAAATTTGAGGAGAGGGGAGTCAAAACTTCTACGTCAGGAGGCCTCACTAGAGCGATGAAGGGACCGAGGAGTAAAAAGAATCCTACTCTCCGATATATATATATAATCCTAAGACTCAAAACATTTTGTTCTAGACTCAACGACGTCAGCGATTCGATCAAGCAGTGGGCTCCTAAGTCGGGGAAGGCTCTGATTACCAACTTGTAACACCCACAATGCGGCTATATCTCCCACGTGTCGGGGCACGACTTAGAGGCATAGCCGCATGGTAGAATTGTCGCAAGAGGAGTAATCTTCACACATCCCATGTACTGAATAAGAAAGTGATAAAGAGTTGGCTTACAATCGCCACTTCACACAATACATAAATAATCCATACATCATCCAAAGTACAATCAAAGGTCCAACTACAGAACCAAAATAAAGGAAGACAACCCCAAATGCTAGATCCCCGATCATCCCAACTGGGCTCCACTACCGATCATCAGGAAAAGAAACATACTAACGGCCCGAATCCTCGTCGAACTCCCACTTGAGTTCGGTTAGCATCGCCTGCACTGGTATCCTCGGCACCTGCAACTGTTTGGAAGTATCCGTGAGTCACGAGGACTCAGCAATCTCACACCCGCGCGATCAAGACTATTTAAGCTTATGGGTAGGAGAAGGTAGTGAGGTGGAGCTGCAGCAAGCACTAAGCATATATGGTGGCTAACATATGCAAATGAGAGCGAGAAGATAAGCAACGCAACGGACGTGAAGCTAGAAGTGATCAAGAAGTGATCCTGAAACTACTTACGTTCAAGCATAACACAAGACCGAGTTCTCTTCCCGGACTCCGCTGAAAAGAGACCATCACGGCTACACACGCGGTTAATTCATTTTAATTAAGTTAAGTGTCAAGTTCTCTACAACCGGATATTAACAAATTCCCATCTGCCACATAACCATGGGCAGGGCTCTTGAAAGTTAATACCCTGCAGGGGTGTCCCAACTTAGCCCATCACAAGCTCTCACGGTCAACGAAGGATATTCCTTCTCCCGGGAAGACCCGATCAGTCTCGGAATCCTGGTTACAAGACATTTCGACAATGGTAAAACAAGACCAGCAAGACCACCCGACTGTGCCGACAAATCCCAATAGGAGCTGCACATATCTCCTCGTTCTCAGGGCACACCGGATGAGCACTCCGTAAAACTAAAACCAGCCCTCAAGTTTCCCCGAGGTGGCGCTGCAAAGGACTCTAGTTCGGACCAACACTCAGAGGAGCACTGGCCCGGGGGGAGTTAAAATAAAGGTGACCCTCGGGCTCGCGAAAACCCGAGGGAAAAGTCTTAGGCGGCAAATGTTAAAACCAAGGTTGGACCTTGCTGGAGGAGTTATATTGAAAGCGAACTGTCAAGGGGTTCCCATAACACCCAACCGCGTAAGGAACGCAAAATCAAGGAACATAACACCGGTGTGACGGAAACTAGGGCGGCAAGAGTGGAACAAAACACCAGGCATAAGGCTGAGCCTTCCACCTTTACCAAGTATATAGATGCATTAAATTAAATAAGCGATAATAATGATATTCCAACAATATCCATGTTCCAACATGGAACAAACTTCATCTTCACCTGCAACTAGCAACGCTATTAGAGGGGCTGAGCAAAAGCGGTAACATAGCCAAACAACGGTTTGCTAGGAAGGTGGGTTAGAGGATTGACATGGTAATATGGGAGGCATGATATAACAAGTGGTAGGTAACGCGACATAACAATAGAGCGGACAACTAGCAAGCAAAGATAGAAGTGATTTCGAGGGTATGGTCATCTTGCATGCATGTCAAAAACAACATCAGGAAGCAATGTTTAGAGCAAGCAAACAAAATGCTACATGAACATATCATAGCAAACCAAGGCACGACATGATTCTACTAAATGCATAGAACAAAAGTCCCTTACTGAACATGAGCCAAAAAGGCACAGAAGATATGATGGCACCCATGTAAACATAGCAAGTTTTATTAACAGTTACAAACTTGGCACAAAAACAGAGCATGGCATACACAGATTTGTGATAGCAACTTTGCGAGCTCATTGCACTCACCACAAAGCATTGTATGACAAAACAAGCATACAAATAGCAAGATGAAAAGTTCATGAAGCTAACCATGGCAATGGCAAGTTCATAGGATACATGGATCACTAGCAACAACCATGGCAATATTGATTAACATGTTAACATTTTGTCAGGAACATTTTATAGCAAAAGTAGAGCAAGACAATGACATGCTAGAGCACTCCATAATTGCAAACAGGGGCATGGATGGATAGAGCATAACCACATGTTCAAAAATCCTTACCGAAGTATCCCCAAATAAGCATGGATCTCACTGTAGCATCAAGTTTACATGGCATCAAAATAACGGCAGGGAAAAACTTAGCAAAATCCTAAGTCCCTGAAAACAGCAACATCACGGAGCCTAGTTTGCATGCTTGTGCTAGTCACCACATAGATCACAAAAATACCAGACAAACACCTCTGTAAAGATGGCATGTTGTAGTCCAAAATACATGTAGACCTCATGCCCATATGATGCACACATCAAATGCAACAAAAATGACAAATCACCATGATCTGATAAGTACCACCTCCTAACATTTTATAGCACTCTTGCATCAATGAAAATGGCATCATAATGTAAAGTAACATGCATGGCAATGCTTCTAACATGAAGAGCTCAACGAGGCGAACAATTCTACATATCATACGCATGAATCGGAGCCACGGTCTTCGAGATATGACAGGTCAAAGGAGGCATACAAATATTACATAAAAAGGACTTAGACGAAATTTGACCTCGAGGGGGAAAAAGTCAAGCGCGGAAACCGAGGCGGGCCGGACATCTCCCTAGAGAAGCGTGGGGTGGCGGCCGGAGATGGGCACGGGTGCTGGATCCGGGCGTGGGGACGCCGGATCTGGCCGGCGGCGAGGTGGCGCGGCGGCGGGGCGACGCTGGTGGCGGAGCTGGGCGGCGCCGGTGGAGGAGCTTGGCGCGGCGGCGGGGCAGCGCTGGTGGCGGAGCTTGGCGCGGCGGCGGGGCACGCTGGCCGGAGAGGCGAAGTGGCGCGGCAGCGGGAAGAGGACGGGCGGCGGCGGAGGCGCTCGGGCGCGGTCGCGGGCCGGGAGGGCCAGCCTCGGGCTGGCAGGCCCGTGCGGCGGTGGGCGGCGGCGCGATGACATGGTGGCATGCGATTCACCGAGGGGACCGCGGCGGACGTGTCAGGCGCGCGGAGGAAGGGGAAGACTAGGGTTTCGCCCGAATTTTCAGAGGAGGAGGCCTTTTTATAGGTAGAGGGAGTTTGGAGTGTCCAAATGAGGTGTAGTTTTCTCCCACACGATCATGATACAATGACGGAGGACATGGAAGTGGTTTAGATGGGTTATTGGGCTGTTTTGGAGGGGTGTTGGACTGCAACACACCTGAGGCTTTTGTGGTCACCCGGTTAACCGTTGGAGCACCAAACGGACTCCAAATGGAACGAAATTTGACAGGGAGTTTAAGATGGTGTACCAAGGCCACTTCGCAAATCTCGGCCCACTCCGAGAACGTTTAACACCCACTTACGAAAAGTGACAAGAGGGGTGCGCCGGTACATGTGGGAGTGTCGGATTGCGAAACGGACAATGGGGAAAAAGCTCGAATGCATGAGACGAACACGTATGCAAATGAGATGCACATGATGACATGATATGAAATGCAAGACATGA
This sequence comes from Triticum dicoccoides, assembly GCF_002162155.2. NCBI lineage: Eukaryota > Viridiplantae > Streptophyta > Magnoliopsida > Poales > Poaceae > Triticum > Triticum dicoccoides. The sequence continues at coordinate 746,663,071 of NC_041384.1, forward strand.
ACAAAATGCAAAACAATTACAAAACCCAACCACGAAGGGAATCTCATAACTTAATGCCGAAAATGGCAAGAGTCGGAGGTACAAATATGGCAAGTTACATCCGGGGTGTTACAACAGAATTACGACTCGGTCGTCTGAAACACACAACACTCACCTGCAACTGCTGCCGGTGACGGGATTGGATGGGATGGGCATGGGCTGCGTTCTTCCTCCTCCCGGCCACTGAACCTAGCCGGAGGATCTCCACGACATCAACTGCTACCACGTAGATCTCCACACCCTCCCCACTCCGCCTCTTGGGGTGCAATCCCCTGCCCGCCCCTCCTCCACCGCCAGTACGGCAAGCATCCGAATCTGAATCTGATGGCCGGATCTCAGGACTAGGATGGCCTCGATGAAGGGCTAGTGGGGATCATTGTCGGCCGTGTCCTCTCCTACGACATTGCCGATTATGTCCACTTCGGCGTCGTGTGCTCATCCTGGCGGTAGTGCACCACTGATCCACATGCCCACGGCGTGATGGACCGCCGGTTCCACCCCTGGCGGTGGACTATGCTCCGGGAGGAACACGCTACGCCCAGCCTTGTAGAAACGAGAGGGGAGAGTGTCGTCTACGTACCCTCGTAGACCGTAAGCGGAAGCGTTATAACAATTCTGTTGATGTAGTCGTACGTCTTCACGATTGACCGATCCTCACCACCGAACTTATGGCACCTCCGCATTCAGCACACGTTCAGCTCGGTGACGTCCCGCGAACTCACGATCCAGTAGAGCTTCTGGGAAGAGCTTCATCAGCACGACAACGTGGTGACAGTGATAATGAAGCTACCGACGCAGGGCTTCGCCTAAGCACCACTACGATATGACCAAGGTGGATTATGGTGGAGGGGGGCACCGCACATGGCTAAGAGATCAATGATCATTTGTTGTCTCTATGGGGTGCCCCCTGCCCCTGTATATAAAGGAGCTAGGGGGAGGCGGCCGGCCAGGAGGAGGGTGCGCCAAGGGGGGAGTCCTACTCCCATCGGGAGTAGGACTCCTCCTTTCCTAGTAGGAGTAGGACAAGGGGGAAGGGAAGGAGAGAGGAGGAAGGAAAGGGGGGCGCCGCCCCCCTCCTTGTCCAATTCGGACTAGAGGGGGAGGGGGCGCGCGGCCTGCCCTGGCCGCCCCTCCTCTTCTCCACTAAGGCCCAATAGGCCCATTACATCCCCCAGGGGGTTCCGGTAACCCCCGGATACTCCGGTATATGTATGAAACCTCCCGAAACACTTCCGGTGTCCAAACATAGTCGTCCAACATATCGATCTTTACGTCTCTAGCATTTCTAGACTCCTCGCCATGTCCGTGATCATATCCGGGACTCCGAACTACCTTCGATACATCAAAACAGAAAAACTCATAATATCGATCGTCACAGAACTTTAAGCGTGCGGACCTATGGGACATGTCTCTAGTCAATAACCAATAGCGGAACCTGGATGCTCATATTGGTTATTACATATTCTACGAAGATCTTTACCGATCAAACAACATATGTTGTTCCCTTTGTCATCTGTATGTTACTTGCCCGAGATTCGATCGTCGGTACTTTAATACCTAGCTCAATCTCGTTATTGGCAAGTCTCTTTAGTCGTTCTGTAATGCATCATCCCGCAACTAACTCATTAGTCACATTTCTTGCAAGGCTTATTGTGATGTGCATTACCGAGAGGGCCCAGAGATACCTCTCCGATAATCGGAGTGACAAATCCTAATCTCGATCCATGCCAAGTCAACAAACACCATCGGAGACAGCTGTAGAGCACCTTTATAATCACCCAGTTACGTTGTGATGTTTGGTAGCACACAAAGTGTTCTTGGTATTCGGGAGTTGCATAATCTCATAGTCACAGGAACATGTATAAGTCATGGAGAAATCAATAGCAGTAAACTAAACGATCAAGTGCTAAGCTAACGGAATGGGTCAAGTCAATCACATCATTCTCCTAATGATGTGATCCCGTTAATCAAATGACAACTCATGTCCATGCCTAGGAAACTCAACCATCTTTGATTAACGAGCTAGTCAAGTAGAGGCATACTAGTGGCACTATGTTTGTCTGTGTATTCACACATGTATTATGTTTCCGGTTAATACAATTCTAGCATGAATAATAAACATTTCTCATGATACGAGGAAATAAATAATAACTTTATTATTGCCTATAGAGCATATTTCCTTCACATACTCTCGATAATTTTGGCCTAGTTTCCTTCATAAACTGGACAAGTCTTCTTAATGGTGATGGAGGGCCTCCCTGCCCTCTCGAAGATGCTTTTGTGAGAAAAAACAAGTAGGTTACTTTCGGCTTCACGGATTCATGTCCCTTTATCTAGGAGTACATATGTGCCCATGTTTCTTTCTTTCTATGGGCAAGTAGCTCTATTGTTTCTTATGCAAATGTGGTTTCCATATGCCTGGTGTGGCTGACTTATGTCTATGGACAGATGGCTTCTACGGCCACCACCTTTGACATATTCAAAAAACGGAGTTCAGCAATGAGCTGACTTATGTGCCTAGTATGGCCCCTAAATCGAAACTGGAGGAAGGTGATATGCATGTTAGCAAATTTCTACTTAAAATAGGATATTGTATTTGTTATTTCATGGTGCCTAACAATACACTCTTTTACTTTCATGGTTCTTTCATGAGAGGATAAAGACACCATCAAACTTTGCAAAAACGTGTTAAAAAGACGAGGATGCCCTCTACTTTTTGTGGTTTTTGATTCCCGCGAGGGGTATGTTCCTAGATCCATTATGCTTCTATCATATTTATGATTTCCATTACAAAAGAAGTAAACTAACACAACTTATCTTTTTAGCTTTAGTATATGCAGGTTGATGCAGATATTAATGATATGATATTCTTTACAAAATACACTAGTGACCTTGATTATTTGGATCAAGGAGAATGATGGTTGTGATAGTATAATGACCCATCTATCAGACTATCACCAGCGGATTCGTCAAAGAAGCTTGATATTTTCCTTCACAAACGGGGAAACACTCCCACTTTATTAATGGCATCAATGATCGCACTCCGTAAGTAGTCACTTCTGACCTTATGAATGTAAAATGTGTTAGGCATCACTTATATAGTTATACTAATCTAATCTCATCGAACTCCTGCATGGATGTCAAGAAGAAGCAGAACATCAAGTGTGTGAGATACAACATCAATGGTGAGAGCCATGTCTTGTTCATCTCTGCCACGACTTAGCTTGTGGCGAGAAGCAATACTATGACTACAATGGGCATGAGTATGCGTACCCCAACACATCATTTTGTATAACTCCCAATAGTTCTGACCTGCCGAACATCAAGGAGTTTGGGTGATAATAGGGATTAATGGTGGCATTTTTAGCATTGCGCCTCTGAAATCCATTCACTTCTATGTAGTTCGGTTGCCGGAAGAAATCCCTAGATGGAGAAAATGATAGATGTTGATGTTGTAGGTAGTGAAATTTGTATTAATTCAGTAGTGGGGAGATACAAGTGGGATCTTCATTTTACATTTCTCCTGACCACCAAGATGTTGTCTTCTCACTCATATTAATTACTATCGCAGATTTCCTGCATGGCTTGAGAGTTGATAATCTTCAATCAGTTTTGGATGCATATAGTTCCCTTTCTCCCTAGAGCGAGTCAAGGTTACCGAATACACAAGAAGTCATGCCTTGGGAAGGTGATTTCTGAAAGACTTTGTTATAAAATAGTTGTAGTTTTCGCAAACCAATTCCACAATTTATATTAAGAAAAAACAATAAAGAAATATGACAGGGGTGTTTCACTTGCAACCATATACACACACACTTGAGATATGCGCGACATTTCAATTGAATGCTTCTAGTTATGATAAAATGAAACTAAAGCTATTTGTCGTACTCTAATCACCAAAGCAAAAGCATGGTTATGTTTATCCTGCAGGTACTATGAAGCGACGGAGTTACAATCTTATATGAATGCCATAAGTGCCTAGGCAGAAGAACCAAGGCCTGAAATTGCAACATCAACAATATCATGTACAAATGTGCAAATTGTGTTGTAGATGTACCTGTCACAAGTGTCCTCATGGAAATATCTTCTAAGTCACTAGATGGAATCTAACAATGCGATTGCGGAAGGGCACACTATCCAAGAACCTAATTAATGCTTCTCTACAAATGATAGTGTTGGAGGGCATTGCTTGAAAATTTTCGTCTACACCCACTGAGGTCACCGCTAGAACAAATGGTAAATACACCGGGAGGACCATACTATAAGACGAGGTTGAAGCATAAGAACCTTAAATGGTGGAAGCTGAGCCCCATCATTCTCTTCCTAACTTAAGTCACCTGGGTTGCTCTCCTCATCAGATGAAGTTGCCTAGTCTTGCTCTATGATTTGATCCAAGCTTGCATGAGATCTTGTTGTTGGCCCCTTCCCCCTCCTCTGACTTCCTCCTGTGCTACTGCTACCTCCTACACTGCTTCCTCCTCTCCTGCCCTCATCTACTGGCTCCTCCTGTCCTGCCTCCTTCATCTCTTGCTTCATCCCCCCTCCTCCTCATCTGGTCCATAAAGCTCTTATACATCAGTGTATCCTTCAAAGTGATATAGTGGATCATCTCTATGCCTCTTCATTGCCTCCAGCCTAGCTGATATGTCCTCATCTGCTAGATCTTCACCCTCACTTTCACTGTCAGTGAACTCTTCAGCAAGCAGCTGTGGAAGTTTTCTTTTTGTTGCCTTGTACTTCTCTCTTTGTATCTTATTACTCCTAAACTTCTGAATCTCTTCATTTCTCTTCTGCTCCATCATCTGCTCAATGTGCTCTTGCTCTTGGTTTGTCTCCATGAAATACTCATGCCTCTCATTACCATAGTCCAATGCAAACTCAGGTTCACTTGGGCCCTTTAGCTTCAAAAAACGAGAGCTCTCCTGTGTTTTCATGACTTGGACTGGACGTGGTTGGGGCTTCTGGACTGGGGGCAAAGAACTCCTGAAGTGTCTACATCATAAACAAGTGGTACACCTATTTCAGGCAAAGGAACCTGCTCTTCATAAACATGACCAATGTTCAAATCAGCTGGTGTAGGTGCATCACTTCTCATAACTGTAATGTTAACAACATTCTTTCCTTTACTAGCTATGTCATCCAATATTTCTTCCACCTTGTCATCATCAGTTAGTTCTTCCATTCCTGACACCCCAACTCCTGGATCACTAACATAATACATAAAATCCCTTGAACTATAGCCTTCTACCTCTATTAGGCCAATGAGATTCCAGAATGTTATGTCTCACAAACAAATTGTTCTTTCCAAATTATCTCTGTCTAGGAAATGGAACCTCACTTCCCATTCTTCATCATCCAAGCTACAAATTCAGTTAAAATTGTTGTTAAGTACTTAAGTACAAGGTTCACACTTTAGTTATAATTGTTGTTAATTACAATACTAAAGTTAAAATTAATTTATTTGACAACAACAATAATAGTTTGACAGAGAGGATTTGAGCAATCAACTGAGAGATGACAACAACAATCATGTACAAGTACTCATGTTAAAATTAATTTATGTGACACCAACAATCATGTGACAGAGAGGATTTGAGCAATCATGTGACAGACCATTCATAGTAGAATTACTCTCAGCAATGCTACAATACTTGTTACAGCACCATGGAACCCTAACCCTAGAACCCTAACCCTAGAATGCCAATCGGGGAAAATAGAAAGAATGAGGAGGATGACTTACTCCACACCGCCGAAGGGGGAGGCAAAATGGTGGCTGCCTGTCGGATTGGCCTTCGCCGTCTGGGCGAACACAGTAGCCGACGTGTATTCCAACGACTTCGGCACCGCCGGCAGTTGGGGAGGAGGCAGCGCGTTGAAAGGATTTGAGCTCCCGTAGAACTCTGGATCTCCCTCACAGCTGCCCGGAGCATCCCCACCGGCAATAGCTCCGTCGCCGCGGTCGACGCCGCTAGGTTTCGCCGTCGCCATGGATTAGATCGAGAGGGAGAGGAGTCGGCGGATGTGGTGTGGTCGGGCGCGGTCGGTCGATCTGTCCGTCGCGAGCCGACCACCTCGTTTACAGCTAACGGCTCCATCCACGCGAACGTTAGGCCACGTCGACAGATTTGGGCCCCACCTGTCGGAAACACCCTCAACCACGCCAAATCACTTGTTCAGTGCTATCTACAAACTATTTACTGAATCCGCAGTGCATTTTGCAAACAATTAACGACCTGGTGGTTTTCCGCAGATGAAGCCCCAAATGTGGTGGTTTTTTGTAATTCACTCGATTTGCATGCAGCTGGGTTTCAGCAGGAGTCGTGTGCATTAGTTGCACGCGACAGCCAGCAGTACCATGATTCTTTCTTTCTTTGGAAGTTTACAGACTTCTTAGGAGATGGTGCTTTCAATAATCGGAGTAACTTAGCTAGTAATATAACACACTCCAAGGGAAATTTGCTTATGTAAGAAGTATTTAGTGAGGAGAGAGATATCTGTGGTAACATAATCTATTAGCGTAACATAACACATTCCGAGGCAAAACGAGTCTGCATCTAAATAAATGAACGTTTGCATGACACCACATATATGTTACTACGGTTATGGAGGTAGTAACATGAACTAGTAACATATGCATGTTACTAGTCTAAGTTACTTTCCACTATGACCAGCCTAATTGAACTAAGTTCCAATGACGTAAAAATGCAAGGTTTTGATTTCTGGTGTTTCCCATTATTTTTGGTGCTTCGCTGGTAGTGTGGAAGTGCACACTATCCAAGATCCTAATGCTTCTATGCAGGCGATGATGCTGGAGGGCACTGCTGGTAAAAATGTCTTAGACACACATTGAGGTCACCGCTAGAAAAAATGGCATATACACTAGTGGCACTCTACTATCAAAAGATGTGGAAGCACTTGACCAATCACACAAAAATGAACATGATCTAGATTCATATGCTAGGGTTAACTTCATCATCGACAATATCAATCCTTAAGGGGATCCTCCTAAAGACTAGGAACAAGAGTATAACGTGTACTTCACTAAGTCTATGAACTATAAATGTTGCAATCGCTCGGAAACTCACTGCCGGGGACCGCGACGAGGAGCTGCTCCTCTACGACAGCTGCGACCATGGCCGGCACACCTTCTGCCTCCGCCCCATCCTTCCCGCTGTCCCACTAGGCTCCTGGCTCTGCCCTGACTGCGCCCCGACCTCCATCATCGGTGCGTCCCTCCCCCGCCGCTCGATCTCACCATTCCCACTCCCC
>NC_041384.1:746670652-746672910 GCF_002162155.2 Triticum dicoccoides
GTATTCATGCTAGGTCGTCTGTCGTGAATTTCATCTCATCTCATCTGCTTATTGATTGAATTTCTGCCAGGTTTCCCGTTGAAGCAGAGCAAGATCACGGATTTCTTCCAGATCGAGAAGGGCGTGGAGGGCGGCGCCGTCGGGCTGGCAAAGTGCATGCTTTCTCACGCTAATTTTCTTATCTCTGAAATTTTGAGTCGCATGGATTTTGTTCATCGTATGGCTTAAGCTAGGGAGTTTGCTAGGGAGTTTGCGATGAGGAATCGTCGCTCAATCGTTACACATACTGCATTACCATCTGCTGATGATGCAAATAATTCATAAGGTGCAAATAGTTCATCTGAAATACTATGACTGATTCGTTCGTTGTACTCTATTTGGGTGTTGTGTGTTGATTCATTATTTTATTCGTCCGTTGATTGTTTTGTTTTGCTATGCTGACCAGTCTAACACTGTATTATCCTGCATATGTCAGTGTCACAGTGGATTAGAATTTCTAGGTAATGAAATATCACCGCAGGAAATGCGCGGGAAAGCTACCGCCGCCAGAATTGGGCGGGAAGACCATCACTGCTGGAAATACGCCGGAAAGCATTGTTAAAAAAAATAATTTGATCTTAATAGCACTCTTGTAGTAGGATTGTGTTATTGAAGTAGGTTGGTCAAGTGTGTACGGATTAATTGACTTCCATTGATTTGTACACATGTATATCAGGATGACTTACAGGGATACGTCGCATGTATATCCTGTTCGTGATCTGACTTGCACTCATTGTGCCATAAAAAGCCGCCACATTTGTAGTTTATTAAAATAGGACTGATTACGTGTAGGGTTCACTTCTAATGGGAGAAAAAAATATCAAAAAATATCTTGTAGGGGGTTGTTGTATGTCGATTCATGAATTGTTCTGTTTAGCGTGGCTGACCGGTCAATACAGTAGCCTCCTGTATATATTCCAATTAACTGAACCTAGTTTGTTGGGAACACAACAGCTACTTAACCATTGAACTGCATATATCTCCAATCCAATATACTCCCTCCGTCCGGAAATGCTTGTCAGAGGTCTGGATGTATCGAGACGTATTTTAGTTCTAGATGACATTTTTGCAAATTTATTCATTTTTTGGACAAGTATTTTTGGACGGAGGGAGTATCTTGTATGTTGATTTGTCAATTGTTCTGTTTTGCGTGACTGACCGGTCAATACAGTAGTATCCTATTTGTTGGGACACAGCAGCCACTTAACCATTCAACTGCATATATCTCCAGTCATAGTATCCTGCATATAGCTCACTGTATTTATTCATTACTTCATACTCCCTCCATTCCTAAATATTTGTATTTCTAGAGATTTCAACAAGTGACTACATACGGAGAAAAATGAGTGAATCTATACTCTAAAATATATCTATATACATCCATATATGGTAGTTCATTTGAAATCTCTAAAAAAACAAATATTTAGGAACGGAGGGAGTACTTGTACACAGATGCTAAGAGGCAAAGGAGGCGATCTCTTGATATGCACAAGAAGAAGAGGAGGCTACTGCCATTTGTGCTCACTGAAGATAGAGTTCGAAGGCTTGAACAGATGGCTTCTGCAGCCACTGCATTGACATCTTTGAAAATGGAGTTCAGTAATGAGCTGACTTATGTGCCGAGTATGGCCCCTATATCTGCCAATCAAGCAAAGCTGAAGGAAGGTGGTATGCAGGTTAGCGAATTTTTACATTAAACAGTATAATGCATTTTTTGATCTCTTGGTGCCTAACGATACACTAGTTGACTCTCAAGGTTCTTTCAAAAGACGACAAAGAAGCCATCGAACTTTGCAGAAGCATGTCGAAAAGAGGAGAATGCCCTCCACTTCTGGTGGTTTTTGATTCCCATGAGGGGTATGTTTTTGGAATTATTCTTCTAATGTTTCTTCATTTTTCAGTATGGAGGAATTAAACTAACGCATATTTATTTCCAACTTCACTGTGCAGGCGGATGCATATATTAAGAGTATCTTCACTCTCGCCCCTCAACAGGCTCCCAGGGCGCCTTTTTTAGCGCCGGCCGTAAAAAATCGGCCCAGTCGTGCCCCAACTCCTCATTTATCGCCGGTTTAGGCTAAAATAACAGCCGGTGAACCCGAGCCGAACCCAGCCCCCCGGGGGCGCCGGCCGAAGCGAAAAGGCATGTGGGCCCGCGCTATCGGCGACAGACTGGCCTATTTCCCACTGTTTTCTCCCTTTTCCCTCCATTTCCTCAT
>NC_041384.1:746673234-746678365 GCF_002162155.2 Triticum dicoccoides
CGCTCCCGCCATCTGGCCGCCATGCCACCGAAGAAGTACAGGAACTATGGAGCGACGGAGTTACAATCTTATATGAATGCCATGAGTGCCCAGGTAGAAGAACCAAGGCCTGAAATTGTGACATCAACAATATCATGTACAAATGTATAAAGTGTGTTGTAGGTGTACCTGTCACAAATGTCCTCATGGAAATATCTTCCAAGTCACTAGATGGAAACTAACAATGCAATTGCGGAAGGGCACACTATCCAAGAACCTAATGCTTCTCTACTGATGATAGTGCTGGAGGGCGTTCACTGGTGGAAAAAGGGCCTTTGGTCGCGGTTCGCAACTGCCATTAGTCGCGGTTGCGCAACCGCGACCAAACAGGCGCGACTAAAGGCCCCCCCTTTAGTCGCGGTTGCTTAAGAACCGCGACTAAAGGCCCGTCCACGTGGGCGCCAGGCGGCCGTCAGGGCGGAGGACCTTTAGTCGCGGTTCTTCTGGCCAACCGCGACTAAAGGCCGCCGCAGGTTTAGGGTTTTAGCCCCCCCCCCCTAAACCTGTTTTCTGTTTAATTTGTATTGTTTTATTTCTTTTGTGCTTTATTTTAATTTTGAAGGAGTTTCACATATTCTACGGTACTACATAAATGCATATGAATGTACAATTTCAAACAAATTTGAAATTAGAACCAAAAAGAATTCAAGAGGAATATACAATATATATTCAATATCATCGGATGACCATATACAATTTTGAACAAGTTTCCATACATAATTTAATGCATATAAAGTTCTACGTCCTCGTAATGGTGTTCTCCTTTAGGATGGAGGACTTCCCTCCTGAACCATCCAGCTAGTTCCTCTTGAAGTGGTCGGAAGCGAGCTTCTGGACTAAGCATCATCCGGAGGTTATTCCTCTGAGCATTGGTATCACTCGGAACCCGCCGCTCAGAGGTGTATCTCTGGATCATCTCACAGACATAGTATGCACATAGATTGGTCCCCGCTGGCTGAATATCCTCACCATTCTTAGCCTTTGACCTTTTGAATTCTAGCTCTTTTTTGAATTCACCGACCTTTGTATCTACGAACCGTCTCCAAACCCTACGAGGCAAAGAAAATTAAATGAACAAGAGAGTTATTAGTTACTTGATATTAGGAAATGAACGAAATAGGCCGATCGATATAGAGCGCAAATGAATGAAAATAATTACTTCTGCAGCATTCTTCTCATGCCGCCCCAAAGCTTTGGATCCTTATTCAGAGAGTCGTGGACGAGACATTCTGAGGTGTCAACTTTAATTACTAGCAGAATCCAGTGGAACCTGCGGACACGATACATGCACAGTACGTCATGCATAACTCATCGATTAGCCGGCCACATACCATGCATGGAGTAAATAAAAGAGAATGTGCTCAAGATAGAAACACTCACCCAAAATGGTAAGGAAATAGAATATCACTTTTGAGTTCCTGCTTTGTAAGAAACTGCCACAGGTCTGCCTCCATGTCGGCGGGGTGATGCTCCAACACATATCCATTAACGATGTGTGGGTCAATGAACCCAACATCATGGATATTCCTTACTCTGCATTCCTTAATCTTCATTCTGCATGTATAATAGCGGACACAACAATATAGTTAGGACATATATATAGTGCAGGCAATATGAACGAGATGGGGTAGAAATAAATCACTTACAGAACGTAGCAACTGATGATAGATTTGTCGAGCTCGCGCAGATTGAAAAGCTGGAACAATTCACTCAGATGAATTTGTACATAGTAATGTTTGAAGTGATGCTCATATCTAACTTCCGCATAAATATATTCTTTGGCGTTTTTATTTTTTATGTAACCCTTGTACCATTTCAGCAGACCTTTTATTTGTGGAGGTAGATCCTCTTCCTGCGCAGGCTCGACGAGAGGCCCATTCTTCACATATGTAATTACTACCTCCTTCACTGGCGCCTCATCAAGGCCTAACAGTTCACGAAGAGTAATACCTAAGTTGGCCGCTTGTTCTCTGGCACTCGTTACAGTCAATCCATGTGCTGCCGCAGCTGCTATGATATCGGGGTCATCCGGACCGGCGGCTTTCACTATAAGCGGGGCAATCGATTGTTTACTTTGTTCCCCGAGCTGGGCAACTCATTTCCCGCTTTTTTTACTTTCTAATTCCGTTTTCTCGGCCTCCTCCAAGGCTTTGTTCTCCTGGTTCTCCGCCCGCTCTTTCTTCTCCTTCAACATGAGTGCCTGCCTACGAAGTTCACGTGCATAGTCGTCAGGCAGATTCTTCGCGGCTTGGGACGGTGTGCTCAAAAATGACTTAGCCCACTTCTTTTGCTCATCAGAAAATACTGGCTTGGGCTCGGGCTCTCTTTTCTTCTTGCAGTCCGCCTTCCATTTCTCATGATCAGCAGCCGCGGCCGCGGCAGTTTCCTCGGCACTACGTTCCCAAGGCCTTGTGGGGAGAGGCTTCAGTGATGGCTCCGGTACCTTTGTGGTCTTAGGTACATAAGGGTCCGGGTTAATAATCCAGGACTGCTTCTGCTTCTTTGCCGGAGGTGGATTGGGGGGCGGCGTCTGATCACCCGCCGGACGAGGACTGGGGGGCGGCGTCTGATCACCCGCCGGACGTTGTGGACTGGGGGGCGTCGGCTGACGTGACGGAGGTGTAGGTGAACCGCCGCCACCACCACCACCGTAGGGGGGTGGACTTGTTGTCCTTGGCGCCTCGCCTGGAAACTTGATAAACTTCTTTTGCCATAGAATGAAATGGCGCTTGACATCTCCAAGTCTTTTCTCCCCTTCAAGTGTAGCAATGTCAATCTCCAGGTCCTCAAACCCTTGGACTATGTCCTCCACCGTGACACGAGCATAGCCATCTTGAATGGGGTTGTTGTGGTGGAGTGCTCCAGGTAAACATGGTAAAGCACTGCCGATGGCTACCTTCATGGACACGTTCCCGATAGGATAATACAGATGACATTCTTTCATCTCCTTTATATCGTCCACGGGGTAGCGAGGAGGCTCCGGTGCAGTAATTTCGACCACCAGAGGCTCCGGTGCAGTAATTTCGACCACCAGAGGCTCCGGTGCAGTAATTTTGATCGTCGGTGCATCTGCACCAGCCGATGGGGCCTTCGTGGAAGCCACACTGCTTCTCCGCTGCTGGCTTCTGAGATCCGCTGGATGATCTTCATGCTGCGCCCGAGCTGCATCTCTTTCGGCTACTAGTACACTCACGGTTTTCTTCATCACATCCATTTCCGATGCCAACCGCGCCACAACATCTGCTTCCCGATCCATCTTTCTCTTCCGGCTTCTGTAACTGTACGGGTCATCGTTCTGGGGGAACCCTATTTTCCACGGAATGTGCCCCATGCCTCGTACACGTCCTCCGTGTTCAGGATTCCCGAGGGCTTTTGTCAGCGCGTCGTTCTCTCTGTTGAACTTGATCTTCCCCTCTTGAGCATCCCTCATTGCGTCAATAAGGGCTTGGGTGGGTTTAATTATTTTGCCCCGGTAAACACACTCCCCTGTCTCCGGATTCACCGTTCCCCCATGCCCGTACCACCAGCTTTTGGCCCTTGGGTCCCATCCCTCCATACCTGGACGGATTCCTCGCGCCCTCAGCTCGTTCTCCATCTTCTCCCACCTAGGCTCCCAAAGGCGATACCCTCCTGGCCCCATAATATGATTGTACTCCTTCTTAGCCGCATTTTCCTTATTTTTTTCGATATTTGAATGAACTGCTCCGATTTCTTTTACTTCACAAATTCTGGCCAATCATGTTTCAGTTTCTCATATTGTCCTTTGAAATCCAGAGTCTTGTTCTGCTTGACAAAGTCATGGGCTAGATTTTGCTTGAATTTCCGGAATGCGTCGGCCATCTTATGAAGAGCGAACTATTTGACTAGCCTCCTCCTCTCCTTGTTTTCCCCAATCTTGTTACCCTCCTCATCGAATTTGTTGTATTCCGGAGGTAGAATGAAATGTTCCATAAGCTTCTTGAAGCAATCTTTTTTTGTTCTCTTATCGACAAAAGTGAAACCAGCAATTCGTGCCTTCTTTGGCTTATTCCACTCCTCGACGGTGATCGAGACGTTGTCTCTAACAATGGCTCCGCATTGGTTGACAAACTTGGTGGCGTTCTTGCGGGGCTCCAGCGGCCTGCCGGTTGCACTATCGACAACCTCGATGGTGCATGTTTCTCCTTGTTTCATCGTCTTGGTTGCGCCACGCTTTGACGACGTACTCGATTGTTTCGACGATCCGGCCGAGGGCTAAAATAAGAAAGAGAGTCGCGCGCGTTAGTACACACATATTTATTCAAATCAGTTAGTTTGTATCACCAGAGGCTCAATGTATATATATACCTCGGCGCCGGAGGTGGTTGCTACTTCCATTTGAAGATCGTCGTTTATCGACGTTTGTTCGGCATCATCTTGCTGACGGCGCCCTTCATCTTCACCGTCAAGGTTCAGATAAGAAGAGATATCATCTTCTTCTTGTCCGGTCGGCACATATAGAATATCGCCGTTTATGATGCCGAACATATGTGCTTCACCGTCCGGATCATAGTTGTCCATAATCGGGTCAGCTCTATCGTCCGCCATTATGTCAGTCCTGAAAACATGTAGTAAAAACAAATTAATTAAGTGAAGAAGGGGGGCGGTGGCGATGGCGGTGGCGAAAGGGAGGTGGCAAAAGGAGGGGGCGAGGAAGGGGTGGGAGAGGGTGTCGCGGTAGAGCGCGAGACGGGGCGGCAGACGACGGCGTCACGGAGAGGGAGGCGAGGACAACACACATGTATAACCCTCGCCGCCCCCTCTCGATCCCTAAAAAAAACACCGCGCGCATCGCCGCCCACCTCGCCGCCCCCTCTCCATATATACGTTTTTTTGTTAATTATCAAATTTTACGGGTTTTTTTGTTAATTATCAAGTTTTAAGTTATTTTACCGTTTTTGTTAAACTAATTAACTAGTTAAAATTAAAAAGAACAAAAAAAAGAAAAAAAAGAATAAATTCTCTCTCTCTCTCCACGATCTCGCTCTCTGAAGAGAGGCGCGCGCGTGCGCGCGCGGCAGCGAGGCCGGCCGGCGGCGTTGAGGGCGGGCGAGAGGCGGCGCGGTGGGTGAGG
>NC_041384.1:746680283-746684590 GCF_002162155.2 Triticum dicoccoides
AAAAAATTCAAAAAAATAGAACTAATTCAATTCAATATGTTAAAAACACAAATATTATATCAAAAAATTCAGAAAAATAAAACTAATTCAATTCAAAATCTTAAAAATACAAATAATATATCAAAAAATTAAGAAAAATAAAACTAATTCAATTCAATATGTTAAAAATACAAATGATATATCAAAAAATTAAGAAAAATAAAACTAATTCAATTCAATATGTTAAAAATACAAATAATATATCAAAAAATTCAGAAAAATAGAACTAATTCAATTCAATATGTTAAAAACACAAATATTATATCAAAAAATTCAGAAAAATAAAACTAATTCAATTCAAAATTCGAAAAATACAAATAATATATCAAAAAATTAAGAAAAATAAAACTAATTCAATTCAAAATAATATACCAGAGGCCGGCCGTCGGCTATGGTGGTACGCCGGACTCTGCAGAGCGTCATGGACTACATCACGGCCGGCGATATCCCCCGCCTGCGCTACCCTCAGTTCGAGCCACGAGCGCCGCCCGACGACAGCGACGACAGCAGCGACGACGACGGCGGCAACTTAGAAGGCGACGACTACCAGTACAACGGCGGCGGCTATGAAGACTACGAGTATGCATATTATACGCCTAGGCAGGAGTATGACTAAATCACTCCAAATTTCATGTATCATCAGTGGAATTGGTCAGTACAGTGTGGTGTGCTTCAGTCAGAGAATGGCCGTCCATACATATCGTTGATTTCCTTCCGATCGTGCCTTTTCCACTTAGTCTCCCCTCGTGCCGCGATCGAGGAAGACCAATCGGCTTAAGGTCAGGAACAAAGTCAACACAAAACTCAATTACCTCCTCATTTCCATAGCCCTTGGTGATGCTTCCTTCTGGCCTAGCACGGTTACGAACATATTTCTTTAATACTCCCATGAACCTCTCGAAGGGGAACATATTGTGTAGAAATACAGGACCGAGAATGAAAATCTCTTCGACTAGGTGAACCAAGAGGTGCGTCATAATATTGAAGAAGGATGGCGGGAACACCAACTCGAAACTGACAAGACATTGGATCACATCGTTCTGTAACCGTGGTAGATCTTCTGGATTGATTACCTTCTGAGAGATTGCATTGAGGAATGCACATAGCTTCACAATGGCTACTCGAACATTTTCCGGCAGGAGCCCCCTCAAAGCAATCGGAAGCAATTGCGTCATAATCACGTGGCAGTCGTGAGACTTCAGATTTTGGAACTTTTTCTCCGCCATGTTTATTATTCCCTTTATATTGGACGAGAATCCAGACGGGACCTTCATACTGCTCAGGCATCCAAAAAAGATGACCTTCTCTTCTTTGGTCAGAGCGTAGCTGGCACGACCTTGAAACCATTCCGGATGCCGGTCATCAGGGTCTTTCAAACGTTGCTGGTCTTGCCGTGCTTCCTTTGTATCATTTGTCTTCCCATACACGCCCAAGAAGCTTAGGAGGTTCACGCAAATATTCTTCGTAACGTGCATCACGTCGATTGCAGAGCGGACTTCTAGGACTTTCCAATATTCTAGCTCCCAGAATATAGATTTCTTCTTCCACATGGTTGCGTGCCCGTCAGCTCCCTTCGGAACTGATTGTCCGCCAGGACCCTTTCCAAAGATGACTTTCAAATCCTTGACCATATCAAATACCTCAGCACCAGTGCGTTCCGCAGGCTTCGGCCGGTGATCTGCCTTGCCGTTGTAATGCTTGCCTTTCTTTCTTACTGGATGAATTTTCGGAAGAAATCGACGATGCCCAAGGTACACGTTCTTCTTACAATTTGGCAAATGTACACTTTCAGTCTCATGTAAGCAGTGCGTGCATGCATTGTATCCCTTATTTGACAGTCCCGAAAGGTTACTAAGAGCAGGCCAATCGTTGATGGTTACGAAAAGCAACACTCGTAGGTTAAATTCCTCTTTTTTGTGCTCATCCCACACACGGACACCAGGTCTGCCCCACAGCTGTAAAAGTTCATCAACTAATGGCCTTAGGTACACATCGATGTCGTTGCCGGGTTGCTTCGGACCTTGGATGAGCACTGGCATCATAATGAACTTCCGCTTCATGCACAACCAAGGAGGAAGGTTGTAGATGCATAGAGTCACGGGCCAGGTGCTATGGCTGGAGCTCTGCTCGCCAAAAGGATTCATGCCATCTGTACTTAGACCAAATCTTATGTTCCTTGCGTCAGCTGCAAAATCTTTGAACTCTCTGTCGATCTTTCTCCATTGCGTTCCATCTGCAGTGTGTCTCAACTCCCCGTCCGACTTACGGTCCTCTTTGTGCCATCGCAACAACTTGGCATGCTCTTTGTTCCTGAACAGACGTTTCAACCGTGGTATTATAGGAGCATACCACATCACCTTGGCGGGAACCCTCTTCCTGGGTTTCTCGCCCTCAACATCGTCACCAGGGTCATCGCCTCTGATCTTATAACGCAATGCAGTGCATACCGGGCATTCATTCAAATTCTCGTATTCACCGCGGTAGAGGATGCAGTCGTTGATGCATGCATGTATCTTCAGAACCTCTAAACCTAGAGGGCAGACAACCTTCTTTGCTTCGTACGTACTGGCGGGCAACTCGTTATTCTTTGGAAACATATTCTTCAACATTTTCAGCAAGTTTTCAAATGCCGAGTCAGCTACACCTGCCTGTGCCTTCCATTTCAGCAAATCCAGTGTGCAGCCCAGCTTTTTCAGACCATCATCGCATCCGGGGTACAACGACTTTCTGTGATCCTCTAACATGCGATCCAAATTCTCCCTCTCCTTTTCAGTTTCTCAGCGTCTCCGTGCACCTTCCCCTTCACCTTCCCCTTCACCTTCCCCTTCACCTTCAGCATCCTCCATGAAAGTATCACCGAAATGAGCAAGATAGCTTTCATCGATGAAATCATCCCCTTCTTCATCTTCTTCCATTATAACCCCTCTTTCTCCATGCTTGGTCCAACAATTATAGCTTGGCATGAAACCGTGCCGAAGCAGGTGCAGGTGAACTTCTCTTGAGGAAGAGTAACCCTTCTGATTCTTACATTCAACACATGGACAGATAACAAAACCCTTCTGCTTGTTCGCATTAGCCACTACGAGGAAATCTTTCAAACCCGTAGTGAACTCGCGGGAGAGTCGGTTACCGTACATCCATTGCCGATTCATCTGCATTATTATAATATAAAATATATAATTAACCATCATGCATTTGTTAAACTAACTAGCTATAAACAATAGAAATTAAACAATGAACAACACACATGCATATTTTATCAATGACACACATGCACGAAAGGTTCAAGTTGCTAACCGCGATCGAGGAGGAAAAAATAAATGAGGAACCTCAAGTGTGGCTCCAACACTTCATATCATGTTTGTTTCACCCTCTTGGGGCATTTCATCAAACACCTTGTGTGCATAAGAGGAACCAAAAGCAAACCTACACCCCCTTGTGAAGCTTGTGAAGAGAAGTGGCACCAAATGGCTAAGTGAGCGTGCTGAACTGGTATATATAGGGGAGGAGCTTTAGTCGCGGTTGGCCTGGCCAACCGCGACTAAAGGCCTTTGGGCACCTTTAGTCGCGGTTGGCCTGGCCAACCGCGACTAAAGCCCATCACGTGCACCAGCTGGCCACCGAGCGCCCTGGGCCCAGGCCTTTGGTCGCGGTTCGTCTGCCGAACCGCGACTAAAGACTTCATTAGTCGCGGTTCCTACAGTTTCGCGACTAATGGGGCTGGACGGAAGCCTCTTTTTCTACCAGTGGTTGCTTGAAAAATGTCATCTACACACACTGAGGTCACCACTAGAACAAATGGTAAATACACTGGGAGGACCATACTATAAGAAGAGGTGGAAGCATAAGAACTTCACAAATCTTTTTTTTGACAACTTTTTTTTGGTCGTATAATTTTAGGAACCCCCTTCCCTTTGGAAGACACTTCCGTGAAACAAATAAAGCAGGCCACTTTCGTCTTCAGGAATTCATGTTCCTTTATATAGGTCACTTTCGGCCGACTATATTTGGCATCATAGAAAAACCAAAACTGCCGAAATAGAATGGCAGGATTTGTGGACAGTGATTGCATGTTATAAATAGTGATTATTATCCATTCACAACACAACCTAGTTATTTAATGTTAGGTGGCCGTTAGTTTCTCGTCCGCCATGGATCACCTAAACTAGATCCTACTAACCACCGAACCAAACATACACACATTACGCCAAGGTTACTGTATGAGAGTATACACATAATCATGACAAATAGATTCACCAGAGGCGAGG
>NC_041384.1:746684981-746691496 GCF_002162155.2 Triticum dicoccoides
ATTTCAATTACCTTATCGCCAGGTAGATGCCTGATGGGGAGTTTAGGCTGGGGGACACATTACTGAGTCACTACCAGAAACATGACTAAGCTTGTAGGCTAATAGCCGGCAGGAAAATCATTCCTGTCGAATAACCGACAACCATAGCCCGCTAGGAATGAAATCACATGCTAGCAGTCTGAATCGGAAGGTACAATTTTATTAATATTATAAATAACGAACTTAGTGAAACTGCTTGACGCATAGTATACATAATAAGCTACAAACAAGTTGTGTGAACTCATTGGAAATTCAATAATTGGTAATATGATTAAGCACCTACTTTTATATAAGTTCCCTATGTGGGCTAGTAAGATCCTTATTGTAATAGACAGGAAAATATCGATGATATGCAGGCTCACCTATCAGTAATATATAATTCCTAAAGAGTTTGTAAAAACATTCAACCGCATTATAAGTGCCAACAAATATTATCAGTGTTGAATTAACTCATATTGCATTGTAGTTTATCATTTTGGGAACTAGACAAGAATGTTAGACGAATTTTGTCTAACCCACTTCCATTGTTCTAACCTGTCCAGCATCAAGGATTCTTGGTGAGAATAAGGATTAATAGCAGCCTTTTCAGAATTGCCATTTATATCTAATAATGTATATATAGTTTGATAGGTCACTGAACGTCAAAATATGATGGTTGCTGGTGTTAATTACTTTTTAGTAGTGAGAGAAGGGTCTTCATTCAGTTGTTGGGAGAGACAAGTGGTATCTTCACTTCTTTTGTCTAGCGTTTCCCATTTTTTGGTGCTTTGCTGTTAGTGCGGAAGTGAACACTATCGATCCTAATGCTTCTATGCAGCGATGGTACTGGATGGCACTGCTGGTTTTTTCGAAAAGGGGGTATCCCCGGCCTCTGCATCAGAATGATGCAGGGCCACCTTTATTATCAAGCAAAACAGTTCGACGGTAGTCTTAAAGTCTCAAAAAAGTACAAAAAATGCTCACAAAGAGCAAAAGAACAAAAATAAAACCACAACCGGCTAGCAAGATAAAGATAGGAACACTAATTGCCTATCCTATTACATGACCGCCATCCAAACCGGTTGAAAATATCCCGTGCTACCATCTTCCATCAGATAGATCCAGTAACCAAACGCTCCCTGGCCTCCGTCAGAGTGAGTAGCGATCACATACGGATCAACGCAGTGGCTCGGAAGATAACCTGCAAAAAATGAGTATTTGTTGTTCTGTTAAAGACCAAATCATTTCTGCAATTCCAGATAGCCCATAGTAAAGCACGTACTCCTACGCGAATGTGTCTCGCTGTTTGGAGCTCAACCCCATCAAGCCACGTCCCAGATAACGTGTTGATATTATTCGGAGGAGTAATATTAAAGGCTATGTGCACAGACTGCCAAAGAATTTTTGCCAAGGGGCAATCAAGAAAGGGGTATTTGATGGACTCATCCCGATCACAAAAGCTACATCTAGTGGATCCATTCCAGTTGCGTTTTATCAAGTTATCCTTAGTTAAAATGACTTGTTTGTGTACAAACCACATAAACACTTTAACTCTTAAGGGGACTAATGGCATATACTGCTGGTAAAAATGTCTTATACATACATTGAGGTCTCCGCCTGAACAAATGGCATATACACTGGTAGCACCGTAGTATCAAAAGAGGTTGAAGGACTTTGACCAATCACACAAAAATGAACCCGAGCAAGATATATATGCTAGGGTTTACTTCATCATCGACAAAATCAATCCTGAAGGGAATTCTCGTAAAGAATAGAAACAACAATACAACGTGTACATCACTAAGTATATGAACTATAAATGTTAACACTCTTCTCTTAGTACTGCTGAGGTTCACTCCTGAAAGGGCTCCTCGCACCTAAGTCTAACGAAATTGACTTTCACGCACTGCTTCAAGTTGCGTACTCTAAGGACTTTGTTTTATGCTACCTTGCTATGATGTGATCTGTTGCCATTGTAGCGGTGCTCTGCACTGCAAGTGCTATAGATTTTACCGATCTACATCTCCTGAGAGCCTCAGATTTTGCCGAATATTGGTTCCAATGTTGCCCTATCGTGCCATGTACTGATCTCCATGGATTATGTTGGAAATGCTCAGCAACCACTTATATATGTATTTATAGAGTCCAGATGTAGTGGTAACACATGTCGATCTTCTTGTGATCTTGTTGAGCATGAGTCAGCTTCGACAACACGGCACCAGAGCAGAGAAGTACCGAGGAGCAGTGACAACACACACATCTTGAGCTAACCGGATGCGGACCTTGAATCTTGAAAGAAGGGAACCAGCTACATAGGCCTTAGACATACGCGCCAGGCATAAGTTGAAGAGTAGTAGAGAAGCACTATAATGTCGCCTTTGCGGCGAGGTTGACGAAGGCTGCCCTGGTGGGAGGTCCCCCGCCTTGTTGCTCATGTCGTAACCATATGCCGACGAGCTGTACTCGGTGCCACCGATGGCGAAGATGGCATGGAACATAGGCGGCTGGTCCAGACCCTTAAGCCACTCAGTGTATGCCGGCGCTACTCGCCACTGTTTTTGTTACAATTGTTTAGCTTGAACATCCGTGGTCGTGTCACATAGGATTCAACTGGACTGGAATGAGTAATGGGGAAGTGGGGCAGGGAAGGGTTTCCCGAGGCTCGCTTAGATCTGATCTGTGTGCAGCTGGGTTTTAGCAGGAGTGGTGTACATTAGTTGCACGCGCCAGCTAACAGTACCACGATTTTTTCTTTCCTTGAAAGTTTACTGACTTCTGAGTATAGGGTGCTTTCCATAGTCGGAGTAACTTAGCTAGTAACATAAAACACTCCAAGGGAAATTTGCTTACTCAAGGTTTTTATCGAAAAAGGCTTTCGCCCCGCTTTATATATAAAGTATCGACCAACAACACCCCGATACAAACGCACGCCACCACAACACACGCACACACCCAAGGCAAGATACATAAGCGCTGAGCGCAGCAACACCACCCCAAACTACAAGAGCAGTCGGGTCCTCGACCGTGAACACGACACCGCGAAGAGATGAAGCTGCATATGACAAACCGTGGGCTCCAAGGCGGTGCCTTCAGGAAGGATACGACACCGGAGCGCCGCCACCGCCCGACCTGAGAGTCAGAGTTTCCCCTAGAGCAACACGACGGGCAATGATGACCGCGACGACGCCTTCAGGAAGGGAGCGAGTTTCGCCGCTGCCGGTCCGTCCGAAGATAGGACAGGTTTTCACCCCGGCCCAAACTCACCACCACCGAACGCCACACCCCGGCGACCATGCCGCCTACACGACCATGGTCACTGGGCAGCACCAAGGCACGGGCTTTGCCCATGAGCACCGCGACACCACCACCAGGGCCGCCACCCCGGCATCCAAAACCCTCACCAGTTACCCAGCGCCACACCACCTATAGAGACGGGTGGAAAGGTCCCGCCTTTCGCACCCCTGAGCTGCCCCCAACTAGCCGCCATCGGCCCGTCCTGCTGTCGGGCGCGAGACCAGCGCGGTCCTGCCGCCGGGCGCGAGACGGGCGCGGTCCTGCCGCCGGGCGCGAGACAGGCGCGGTCCTGCAGCCGGGCGCGAGACGGGCGCGGTCCTACAGCTGGGCGCGAGACGGGCGCGGTCCTGCTGCCGGACGCGAGACGGGCGATGTACCACTATTGAGAAAAGCCCAGTCCTTCGACGGAAGTGGTGCGTGGGCGACGGGGAGAGGCATCGAAGGCCGCCGCACGCCGCCTACGGACGAACAGACGCCGAGAATGTCAGCCGCCGCCGTAGCCGACACGCCAAGCTACCGTGGATCCCTCCGCGGCCGGAGCAGCAGCCATACCAGGCTGCTGCCCATCCCGCGCCGCCCGCCGGACTCCAGGCGTTGAGTCCGCCGGGCACGCAGCCACCAGATCGGCCAGCGCACCGGTCGCTCCACCTGCGCCGCCCCACGCACCACCATACCTGCGTCGCCACCTCCACCACATACGCGCCGCCGCGCCCTGGCCAGAGCCGGCCAGCACCCCGCCCCCCACACGGAGCAGCCGAGCTGCCAGCCGCCACGCCACCACCTGAGCCCGGCCGTCGGCCACCCCCAAGGGCATCCGCCGCCGCCACCTCCCGGATCTAGGCAGAGGCACCTAGATCCGACGCCAGCAAGAACCCCGCACACCCACCCCGGATCCGCCATGGGGGGAGGACGGGAGGCACCGCTGGGACGCCAGGACGCCGAAGGGAAGGGGCCGAGCACGAGGGAGAGCCGACGACCGCCGCCGCCGCCGAGGAGGGCCATGCCCCGCGACGCAAGACCCCAGGCACAGGAAGAAGGCGCCCCGCCGCCGCCTACGCCGCGCGGCCTTTGGCTGGCGACGCCACCGGCGGCGGCGGGGGAGGGGAGCCGGGGCGAGGAGGGGAGGGGGTGGCGCTGGGGTTGGCTCCCGGAGTCGCCCGCGGGAGCGACTCGGGGAGCGGGGGTCTATGTTCCCTCACTCAAGGTTTTTATGGTTCTCACATACTAATATCTCTGTCCTCACTAAATACTTCGCACATACTAATGCCTCTATACTAAGTTCCAATGGTGTAAAAATGCAAGGTTTTTATTTACGGTGTTTCCCCTTTTTGGTGCTTTGCTGTTAGTGCAGAAGTGCACACTATCCAAGATCCTAATGCCTCTATGCAGGCGATGGTGCTGGAGGGCACAACTGGTAAAAATGTCTCATACACACAGTGTGGTCACCGCTAGAAAAAAATGGCATATACACTAGTAGCACTTTACTATCAAAAGAGGTGGAGGCACTTGACCAATCACACAAAAATGAACCCGATCTGGATTGATATGCTAGGGTTGACTTCATCATCGATGATATCAACCCTGAAGGGTGTCCTCCTAAAGACTAGTAACAAGAGTACAATGTGTACACCATTAGTCTATGAACTATAAATGTTAACACTCTTCTCGTAGTGGTGCTGGGATTCACTCCTGAAAGTGCTCCTCCCACCTAAAGTCTAACGAAACTGACTTTCGGACACTGTTTCAAGTTGCGTACTGTTAAGAACTTTGTTTTATGCTGCCTTGCTATGATGTGTACTGTCGCCATTGTAGTGGTGTTCTGCACTGCCGGTGGTATAGATTTTGCTGATCTTCATCTCCCGAGTGCCTCAAATTTTGACGAATATTGGTTCCAATGTTGCCGTATCATGCCATGTAATGATCTCGGTGGAGTCTGTTGCAATCGCTCGGAAACTCACTGCCGGGGACCGTGACGAGGAGCTGCTCCTCTCCGACCGCGGCCGGCACACCTTCTGCCTCTGCCCCATCCTCCCCGCCGTCCCTCTGGGCTCCTGGCTCTGCCTCGACTGCGCCCCGACCTTCATCATCCGTGTGTCCCTCCGCCGCCGCGCGAGCCCGGCCGCTCGATCTCGCCATTCCTTTTTGTGTTCGCGCTCGCTCACCTGCCGTGAATTTCATCTCATCTCGTCTCATCCTCTTATTGGTTGAATTTCTGCCAGGTTTCCCGTTGAAGCAGAGCAAGATCATGGATTTCTTCCGGATCGACAAAGGCGCGGAGGGCGGCGCGGAGGGCCGGCAAAGTGCGGGCTTTCACAGGGTAATTTTCTTATCTCTGAAATTTTGAATCGCATGGGTTTTTTTCATCGTATGGCTTAAGCTAGGGGGTCTGCGATGAGCAATCATCGCTCAATTGTTACATATACTGCATTGCCACCTGCTGATGATGCAAATAATTCATAAGGTGCAAGTAGTTCATCTGTAATACTTGACTGAATGACTGATTATGAGTATGATGCACATCTGGTAGGAGAAAAAGTTGTCCTCTATGTGGGTGTTGTGTGTTGATTCGTTCGTTGATTGTTTTGTTTTCCTAGGCTGACCGGTTGACAGGGGTAGTATCCTGCATATATGTCACAGTGGATTAGAATTTCTAGGTAATGAAACATTGCAAAATGAAGTGAGCTATCACTGCAGGAAATGCGCAGGAAAGCTACCGCCGCCAGAATTGCGCGGGAAAACCATCACTGCTGGAAATACGTGGGAAAGCATTGTTAAAAAAAATTAATTTGATCTTAATGGCACTCTTGTAATAGGATTGTGTTATTACCACCAAAAAAAATAGGATTGTGTTATTGAAGTAGGTTGGTCAAGTTTGGATGGATTAATTGACTTCCATTGATTTGTACACATGTATATCAGGATGATTCGCAGGGATATGTCACATGTATATCCCGTTTGTGATCTGTCTTGCACTTATTGAGCCATAAAAAGCCGCCACCTTTTGTAGTTTATTTAAAGTAGGACTGATTACGTGTACGTTGCACTTCTAATGGGAGAAAAAGTTATCTTGTAGGGGGTTGTTGTATGTTGATTCGTGAATTGTTCTGTTTTGCGCGGCTGGCCGGTCAATACAGTAGTATCATGTTTGTTGGGACACAACAGCTACTTACAGTGGCGGAGACAGGGGGTGCCACCCAGGGCCC
>NC_041384.1:746691763-746705961 GCF_002162155.2 Triticum dicoccoides
CTAGATGGAAACTAACAATGCAATTGCGGAAGGGCACACAATCCAAGAACCTAATGCTTCTCTATAGATGATAGTGCTGGAGGGCATTGTTTGAAAAATGTCATCTACACACACAGAGGTCACCGCTAGAAACAATTGGTAAATACACTAGGAGGACCATACTATAAGACAAGGTGGAAGCATAAGGACTTTACAAGTCTATTTTTTAATCAATTTTTGCTTGGTCGTATCATTTTAGGGACTCCATTCCCTTTGGAAGACGCTTCCGTGAAAAAACTAAAGTAGGTCACTTTCGTCTTCAGGGATCCATGTCCCTTTATATAGGAATATGCAGAGTGGCAGTGGGAAAGAACAAACAAAACTACACAGTACCCTTTCAGCAATGAGGTCACCGATAGTAAAAATGGCATATACACTGGTAGCCCGGTACTATCAAAAGAACTTGAAGCAATTGACCAATATCACACAAAATGAACCCGAGCTAGATTGATATACTAGGTTTGACTTCATCATCGACGTTATCACTCCTGAAGGGGCTCCTCCTAAAGACTAGGAACAAGAGTAAAACGTGTACATGACTAAGTCTATGAACTATAAATGTTAACGATCTTCTCTCAGTCGTGATGGGGTTCACTATTGAAAGAGCCCCTCCCACTTAAATCTACTGAAACTGACTTTCAGATACTACTTCAAGTGGCATACTATTAAGGACTTTGTTTTCAGCTTCACTATGCAGGCTTATGCATATATTAAGGATCCAGTAACTAGAATGGTAAGTAGCTAATGGCTGAGAGTGAGATATATACGGTTAAAAAGAAGGATACAGGTGAACGCGCGTTAATGTTTGCATGCAATCGATCCCAACGTCGATCGACTTGCCTTTTTCCATGAATAAAGATTTGTTTTACATCGATCAAAGAAACTTATTGTGAAAACAAGATATAGAGGTGAAAGTTTACCACTTTATCATTTTAAGAAAGTCTGACACTGTTAATTGAATATCTAGTGATGTTGATTATTTAAAGAATAGGGAAAATGATGGTTGTGATAGTATGATGACCCTTCTATCACCAGCGGATCCTTCCCAGAAGCTTGTTATCCGCCCTAACAAACGAGGAAACATCGCCCGCTTTATTAATGGCATCAAAACCACACTGTAAGGAGTCACTGCCTATCCCGATGAATGTAAATGTATTAGGCATCACTTATGCCACTATGATATTATCCAACTCCTGCAGTGATGGAAATAATAAGCAGAACATCAAGCGTGCGAGAGACCACATCGACGGTGAGTGCCATGTCTTGCTGGTCACATGCTGTGATATAGATCGTGGTGAGAAGCTGTACTACGACTACAATGGGCATGACTATATGTACCCAACGAATCATTTCGTTAACTCCCCCAATAGTTCTGCCCTGCCCTGCATCAAGGAGTCTAGGCGATTAATGGCGGCACTTTCAGCATTGTTGCTGAAAGCAGTAACTTATATACAGTCCAATTGCCAGAAGAGGTCCCTTATGGCAAACAATGATACATGTTGATTTTGTTAGTACCTCGTAGTTTAAATAGTCTTCTTTCAGCTATGGAGAGAGACAAGTGGGATCTTCATTTTCTTTTTCTCCTGACCTCATTCCTGCTCGACTTGAGTCCTTTTCGGGGATTCATTTACCCCTTCTATAGAAGTAAATATATATCTGCCCCTGCCTCTCTATCGAATGGTTAAGTAGATGTTGTCTCCCAATTAGTGGTACATTTTAAACTGGAAGAGAAATGTTTCACCCCATTTGTTGGGAAATTGTTCTCCATGTTTAGTTATTTCAGCTGGTGAAATGTGGTTTCCCTATTGGTGCCGTGGTTTTTTGTTTACTTTATTATTGCCCTGTGGCTACTGGGTATTTTATTTACTTGTTCTTTCGACACATCCCAACTTCGAGAAGACGTGGCAAGCTACCAGGAGTGATCTTGAACTCCCATGCCTTTGTAACCTCTTGAAGTTGATCCCTAACTAACTTCATAACTATATAAGTTCTTAATGAAATGAAATCTAGTGCTGATGATTTCGTCAAGAAATGTTTTTCCAGAGAATTTATCTAGTGCTACTGTGTATGTGTTTAGAGCATGTTGTGCTACGAACCCATAACTTATCAACTAAAAGTTAGCAACTTTATAATTGATTTGACACCATAGAAATAAAATGTGTCATGCTATCAATTTAGTTTGACAACTAAAAGTTATGAAGTTTTCTTCGAACTACGCATGAAAGATATGATGGACTATGGATAAGAAATAAAGATAAAGTAGATTTAGACTAAGTACAACTTGTCGTATACTCCAAATCACCCCCCCCTCTTGTTATATTATTTATATACCACTGGAGAGTCATATTAACAACATTGAAATCTTTTAGGGGTTGTTTCGATTGTGCCAGATCCAATCCTGCCAAACTATCACAACACGCCCTGGAAGGATTAAACTCACAGATCGAGCGAGCCACAAGTGGGCCAGCCCAATTAGGTGTACATGAATCTGGTTTTGGGAACCTTTTAGGCCGGTTGTAATGGGTAGTATCATATACTGGTATCATGTATATGATACTACCTCCGTAATGCATAGTATCACAAGGTAGTATCGTAGGTTGTCTTATTAATTGTCATGCATGACACAAAGTAGTACAACATTTAATATGATACGGTATCATGATATGATACCACACCCTCTTTTTTCTCATTTAATTGTGTGCCACATCATCCAAAAAGTCTAGTTGGCATGCATGATACCTCTTATGATACTCCCATTACGACCAGCCTTAGAAGCTTTCGGTCCATTTTTCCATTGCTTTATTTTTGTTGTTGTTTTCCGTACATATTTATCAGATTTTCTTTTTAGTTCTTTTTGTTTTTTCTTTCGGGTTTCACCAGTTTTTCTTGGTTTTCAATGGTTTATTCGTTTCTTTCTTGTTTTTATTTGGTTTGTTCTTTTTTTTGTCTATTTTTCTTCAGTTTTCTTTATATCCTTATCAGTTTTTATCGATTTTTTCGACTTTTTCACTGGGTTTCTTTGATTTTTCTTTTTCCTTCACTATAACTTCACTTTTCCTTTGCTTTTAAGCGGTTTTATTTGTTTCTTTGTCGTTTTTCACAATTTTTTATTTTCTCCATCTTTCCTTTGTTTTCTATGGTTTTTATTTGTTGCTTTCCTGATTTTTCTCCAGTGTTAGGTTTATTTGTTTCCTTTTCTTTTTTGCATCGTTGCCCTTTGGTTTTCTTGTGTATTTTTTCTCTTTAGTTTTCATTCATTTCTTTCTTATGTTTTTTTCTTTCTTCTTTTCCTTTTTTCAACAGATGTCTATATTTTTGTTACACAATGTACATCTTTCGTACAAGTCAAGAACATTTCTTAACAGTTTTTTAATATTTTTCAAACACATGATTAACACTCCTTTTTCAAGTAACTGTTTTGACGTTTATTTTTGCATACACATTGCACGTTTTTGTATGCAACTACAAGATTTTTTAATACAGGTGAGACATTTTAATGGGTATATGTTTTGATGACTATTTTTTTCATACAAATCATACATATTTCTTATGTATCCGATACATTTTACTACACATGTTCACACTTTTCATATATACATATCACATTTTTCAAATACATGATTAACATTTTTGAAAACTTATATTTTCTCTTTTTCATACACATTGCACCTTTTTTTGTATACACCAGGTTTTTAGATACACATTTAATGTTTTCAAATACATGATTAACATTTTAAAACTTTTTTGGTCTGTATTTTTCCCATAAACATTGTATATATATTTTTAATATATAAGGAACAATTTTAATATACAATTTAATATTTTTTTGAGATACAAGATTAACATATTTTCATATATATGTTTTGATTTTTATTTGTATACACATTATACAGTTTTCCTACATGTTTAATATTTTTTAATGTACGATTAGCATTTTCAATTCTTGTATATTTATGAAATGATATTCATAATAGATATATTCAGAATATTTTGAAATATAAGAAAAATGAAAAAGAGAAAAAATATATCCGATATGTGATTTCTCCATCTCAAAAACAAAACTGTACTATCAACAGTGTCATGTACTACACGAAGTATCCCTAGAAAATATAGATACTATATGGAGTACATGACAACACAGTACGACAGTAGTGCTACACCCGCATGACTTTCCCTTTTTGACTAAATTTTTTTCGTGAAATTTGAGGAGAGGGGAGTCAAAACTTCTACGTTAGGAGGCCTCACCAGAGCGATGAAGGGACTAAGAAGTAAAAAGAATCCTACTCTCCGATATATATATAATTCTAAGACTCAAAACATTTTGTTCTAGACTCAACGACGTCAGCGATTCGATCAAGCAGTGGGCTCCTAAGTCGGGGAAGGCTCTGATTACCAACTTGTAACACCCACAATGCGGCTATATCTCCCACGTGTCGGGGCACGACTTAGAGGCATAGCCGCATGGTAGGCTTGTCGCAAGAGAAGTAATCTTCACACATCCCATGTACTGAATAAGAAAGTGATAAAGAGTTGGCTTACAATCGCCACTTCACACAATACATAAATAATCCATACATCATCCAAAGTACAATCAAAGGTCCAACTATGGAACCAAAATAAAGGAAGACAACCCCAAATGCTAGATCCCCGATCGTCCCAACTGGGCTCCACTACTGATTATCAGGAAAAGAAACATAGTAACGGCCTGAATCCTCGTCGAACTCCCGCTTGAGTTCGGTAGCATCGCCTGCACTGGTATCCTCGGCACCTGCAACTGTTTGGAAGTATCCGTGAGTCACGAGGACTCAGCAATCTCACACCCGCACGATCAAGACTATTTAAGCTTATGGGTAGGAGAAGGTAGTGAGGTGGAGCTGCAGCAAGCACTAAGCATATATGGTGGCTAACATACGCAAATGAGAGCGAGAAGAGAAGCAACGCAACGGACGTGAAGCAAGAAGTGATCAAGAAGTGATCCTGAAACTACTTACGTTCAAGCAAAACACAAGACCGTGTTCTCTTCACGGACTCCGCTAAAAAGAGACCATCACGGCTACACACGCGGTTAATTCATTTTAGTTAAGTTAAGTGTCAAGTTCTCTACAACCGGATATTAACAAATTCCCATCTGCCACATAACCGCGGGCATGGCTCTCGAAAGTTTATACCCTGCAGGGGTGTCCCAACTTAGCCCATCACAAGCTCTCACGGTCAACGTGTTGGGGAACGTTGCAGAAAACAAAAAATTTCCTACGGTTTCACCAAGATCCATCTATGAGTTCATCTAGCAACGAGTAATCGGATTGCATCTACATACCTTTGTAGATCACGCGCGGAAGCGTTCAAAGAACGGGGATGAGGAAGTCGTACTCGACGTGATCCAAATCACCGGAGATCCTAGCGCAGAACGGACGGCACCTCCGTGTTCAACACACGTATGGTCAGCATGACGTCTCCTGCTTCTTGATCCAGCAAGGGGAAAGGAGAGGTTGATGAAGATCCAGCAGCACGACGGCGTGGTGGTGGATGCAGGGCGTCACCGCAGCAGGGCTTCGCCGTTATACTGCGAGAGGGAGAGGTGTAGCAGGGGAGAGGGAGGCGCCAAGACTCAAGGGTGTTCTGCCCCCTCCCCCCCTTTATATAGGCCCCCTAGGGGGGCGCCGGCCCTAGGAGATGGGATCTCCTAGGGGGGCGCCGGCCAAGGGGTGGAGTCCCCCCCAAGCCAGGTGGGGCGCCCCCCCCCCACCCTAGGGTTCCCAACCCTAGGCGCATGGGGTGGGCCAAGGGGGGCGCACCAGCCCACTATGGGCTGGTTCCCCTCCCCACTTTGGCCCATGGGGCCCTCCGGGATGGGTGGCTCCACCCGGTGGACCCCCGAGACCCTTCCGGTGGTCCCGGTACAATACCGGTGACCCCCGAAACTCTCCCGATGGCCGAAACTGCACTTCCTATATATAATTCTTCACCTCTGGACCATTCCGGAACTCCTCGTGACGTCCAGGATCTCATCCGGGACTCCGAACAACTTTCCGGTCACTGCATATTCATATCTCTACAACCCTAGCATCACCGAACCTTAAGTGTGTAGACCCTACGGGTTCGGGGGACATGTAGACATGACCGAGACGGCTCTCCGGTCAATAACCAACAGCGGGATCTGGATACCCATGTTGGCTCCCACATGCTCCTCGATGATCTCATCGGATGAACCACGATGTCGAGGATTCAAGCAACCCCGTATACAATTCCCTTTGTCAATCGGTACGTTACTTGCCCGAGATTCGATCGTCGGTATCCCAATACCTCGTTCAATCTCGTTACCGGCAAGTCACTTTACTCGTACCGTAATGCATGATCCCGTGACCATACACTTGGTCAATTTGAGCTCATTATGATGATGCATTACCGAGTGGGCCCAGAGATACCTCTCCGTCATATGGAGTGACAAATCCCAGTCTTGATCTGTGTCAACCCAACAGACACTTTCGGAGATACCCGTAGTATACCTTTATAGTCCCCCAGTTACGTTGTGACGTTTGGTACACCCAGAGCACTCCTACGGTATCCGGGAGTTACATGATCTCATGGTCTAAGGAAAAGATACTTGACATTGGAAAAACTCTAGCAAACGAACTATACGATCTTGTGCTATATTTAGGATTGGGTCTTGTCCATCACATCATTCTCCTAATGATGTGATCCCGTTATCAATGACATCTCCATGTCCATAGCCAGGAAACCATGACTATCTGTTGATCAACGAGCTAGTCAACTAGAGGCTCACTAGGGACACATTGTGGTCTATGTATTCACACATGTATTACGATTTCCGGATAATACAATTAGAGCATGAATAATAGACAATTATCATGAACAAGGAAATATAATAATCATTTTATTATTGCCTCTAGGGCATATTTCCAACAGTCTCCCACTTGCACTAGAGTCAATCATCTAGTTACATTGTGATGAATCGAACACCCATGGAATTCTGGTGTTGATCATGTTTTGCTCTAGGGAGAGGTTTAGTCAATGGATCTGCTACATTCAGGTCCGTATGTACTTTACAAATCTCTATGTCTCCATTTTGAACACTTTCACAGATGGAGTTGAAGCGACGCTTGATATGCCTGGTCTTCCTGTGAAACCTGGGCTCCTTGGCAAGGGCAATAGCTCCAGTGTTGTCACAGAAGAGAGTCATCGGGCCCGACACATTGGGTATGACTCCTAGATCGGTAATGAACTCCTTCACCCAGACTGCTTCATGTGCTGCCTCCGAGGCTGCCATGTACTCCGCTTCACATGTAGATCCCGCCACAACGCTTTGCTTGCAACTGCACCAGCTTACTGCCCCACCATTCAAAATATACACGTATCTGGTTTGTGACTTAGAGTCATCCAGATCTGTGTCGAAGCTAGCGTCGACGTAACCCTTTACGACGAGCTCTTCGTCACCTCCATAAACGAGAAACATTTCCTTAGTCCTTTTCAGGTACTTCAGGATATTCTTGACCGCTGTCCAGTGTTCCTTGCCGGGATTACTTTGGTACCTTCCTACCAAACTTACGGCAAGGTTTACATCAGGTCTGGTACACAGCATGGCATACATAATAGAACCTATGGCTGAGGCATAGGGGATGACACTCATCTCTTCTATATCTTCTGTCGTGGTCGGACATTGAGCTGAGCTCAATTTCACACCTTGCAACACAGGCAAGAATCCCTTCTTAGACTGATCCATATTGAACTTCTTCAATATCTTATCAAGGTATGTGCTTTGTGAAAGACCTATGAGGCGTCTTGATCTATCTCTATAGATCTTGATGCCTAATATATAAGCAGCTTCTCCAAGGTCCTTCATTGAAAAACTCTTATTCAAGTAGGCCTTAATGCTGTCCAAAAGCTCTATATCATTTCCCATCAAAAGTATGTCATCTACATATAATATGAGAAATGCTACAAAGCTCCCACTCACTTTCTTGTAAACGCAGGCTTCTCCATAAGTCTGCATAAACCCAAACGCTTTGATCATCTCATCAAAGCGAATGTTCCAACTCCGAGATGCTTGCACCAGCCCATAAATCGAGCGTTGGAGCTTGCACACCTTGTCAGCATTCTTAGGATCGACAAAACCTTCCGGCTGCATCATATACAGTTCTTCCTTAAGATAACCGTTAAGGAATGCCGTTTTGACGTCCATTTGCCATATCTCATAATCATAGTATGCGGCAATTGCTAACATGATTCGGACGGACTTCAGCTTTGCTACGGGAGAAATGTCTCATCGTAGTCAACCCCTTGAACTTGTCGATAACCCTTAGCGACAAGCCTAGCTTTATAGATAGTCACATTACCATCCGCGTCTGTCTTCTTCTTAAAGATCCATTTATTTTCTATGGCTCGCCGATCATCGGGCAAGTCAGTCGAAGTCCATACTTCGTTTTCATACATGGATCCTATCTCGGATTTCATGGCTTCCAGCCATTTGACGGAATCCGGGCCCGTCATCGCTTCTTCATAGTTCGAAGGTTCACCGTTGTCTAACAACATGATTTCCAAGACAGGGTTGCCGTACCACTCTGGTGCGGAACGTGTCCTTGTGGATCTTTGAAGTTCAGTAGGAGCTTGATCAGAAGTATCTTGATCATCATCATTAACTTCCTCTCTAATTGGTGCAGGCACTACAGGAACATTTTCCTGTGTTGCGCCACTTTCCGGTTCAAGAGGTAATACTTCATCAAGTTCCACTTTCCTCCCACTTACTTCTTTCGAGAGAAACTCCTTCTCTAGAAAGGATCCATTCTTGGCAGCAAAGATCTTGCCTTCGGATCTGAGGTAGAAGGTATACCCAATAGTTTCTTTAGGGTATCCTATGAAGATGCATTTTTCTGACTTCGGTTCGAGCTTTTCAGGTTGAAGTTTCTTGACATAAGCATCGCATCCCCAAACTTTTAGAAACGACAGCTTAGGCTTCTTCCCAAACCATAATTCATACGGTGTCATCTCAACGGATTTCGACGGAGCCCTTTTTAAAGTGAATGCGACAGTCTCTAAAGCATAGCCCCAAAATGACAGCGGTAAATCGGTAAGAGACATCATAGATCGCACCATATCCAATAGAGTGCGATTACGACGTTCGGACACACCATTACGCTGAGATGTTCCAGGCGGCGTGAGTTGTGAAACTATTCCACATTTTCTTAAGTGTGTGCCAAATTCGTGACTCAAGTATTCACCTCCACGATCTGATCGCAAAAACTTGATTTTTCTGTCATGTTGATTCTGAACCTCACTCTGAAATTCCTTGAACTTTTCAAAGGTTTCAGACTTGTGTTTCATTAAGTAGACATACCCATATCTACTCAAGTCATCAGTGAGGGTGAGAACATAACGATAGCCACCACGAGCCTCAACACTCATTGGACCGCACACATCAGTATGTATGGTTCCCAATAGGTTGGTTGCTCGCTCCATTGTTCCTGAGAACGGAGTCTTGGTCATCTTACCCATGAGGCATGGTTCGCACGTGTCAAATGATTCGTAATCAAGAGACTCTAAAAGTCCATCTGCATGGAGCTTCTTCATGCGTTTGACACCTATGTGACCAAGGCGGCAGTGCCACAAGTATGTGGGATTATCATTATCAACCTTACATCTTTTGGTATTCACACTATGAATATGTGTAGCATTACGCTCGAGATTCATTAAGAATTAACCATTCACCATAGGAGCATGACCATAAAACATATCTCTCATATAAATAGAACAACCATTATTCTCGGATTTAAATGAGTAGCCATCTCGAATTAAACGAGATCCTGATACAATGTTCATGCTCAAAGTTGGTACTAAATAACAATTATTGAGGTTTAAATCTAATCCCATGGGTAAATGTAGAGGTAGCGTGCCGACGGCGATCACATCGACCTTGGAACCATTCCCGACGCGCATCGTCACCTCGTCCTTCGCCAGTCTCCGTTTATTCCACAGCTCCTGCTTTGAGTTACAAATGTAAGCAACTACACCGGTATCAAATACCCAGGAGCTACTACGAGTACTGGTAAGGTACACATCAATTACATGTATATCACATATACCTTTCGTTTTGCCGGCCTTCTTGTCCGCTAAGTATTTGGGGCAGTTCCGCTTCCAGTGACCACTTCCCTTGCAATAAAAACACTCAGTCTCGGGCTTGGGTCCATTCTTTGGCTTCTTCCCGGCAGCTTTCTTACCGGGCGCGGCAACTCCCTTGCCGTCCTTCTTGAAGTTCTTCTTACCCTTGCCTTTCTTGAACTTAGTGGTTTTATTCACCATCAACACTTGATGGTCCTTTTTGACTTCTACCTCTGCTAATTTCAACATTGCAAATACTTCAGGAATGGTCTTTTCCATCCCCTGCATATTGAAGTTCATCACAAAGCTCTTGTAGCTCGGTGGAAGCAACTGAAGGATTCTGTCAATGACCGCCTCATCCGAGAGATTAACTCCCAGCTGAGTTAAGCGGTTATGTAATCCAGACATAGTGAGTATGTGCTCACTGACAGAACTATTTTCCTCCATCTTACAGCTGAAGAACTTGTCGGAGACTTCATATCTCTCGACCCGGGCATGAGCTTGGAAAACCATTTTCAGCTCTTCGAACATCTCATATGCTCCGTGTCGCTCAAAACGCTTTTGGAGCCCCGGTTCTAAGCTGTAAAGCATGCCGCACTGAATGAGGGAGTAATCATCAGCACGTGTCTGCCAAGCGTTCATAACGTCTTGGTTCTGTGGGACGGATGCGTCACCTAGCGGTGCTTGTAGGACATATTCTTTCTTGGCAGCTATGAGGATGATCCTCAGGTTCCGGACCCAGTCCGTATAGTTGCTGCCATCGTCTTTCAGCTTGGTTTTCTCTAGGAACGCGTTGAACTTGAGGACAACGTTGGCCATTTGATCTACAAGACATATTGTAAAGATTTTAGACTAAGTTCATGATAATTGAGTTCATCTAATCAAATTATATAATGAACTCCCACTTAGATAGACATCCCTCCAGTCATCTAAGTATAACATGATCCGAGTTAACTAGGCCGTGTCCATCATCATGTGAGACGGACTAGTCAACATCGGTGAACATCTTCATGTTGATCGTATCTTCTATACGACTCATGCTCGACCTTTCGGTCTTCTGTGTTCCGAGGCCATGTCTGTACATGCTAGGCTCGTCAAGTCAACCTAAGTGTTTGCATGTGTAAATCTGTCTTACACCCGTTGTATGTGAACGTTGGAATCTATCACACCCGATCATCACGTGGTGCTTCGAAACAACGAACTGTCGCAACGGTGCACAGTTAGGGGGAACACTTTCTTGAAATTATTATGAGGGATCACCTTATTTACTACCGCCGTTCTAAGTAAACAAGATGCAAAAACATGATAAACATCACATGCAATCAAATAATAATAGTGACATGATATGGCCAATATCACATAGCTCCTTTGATCTCCATCTTGGGGCTCCATGATCATCTTGTCACCGGCATGACACCATGATCTACATCATCATGATCTCCATCATCGTGTCTCCATGAAGTTGCTCGCCAACTATTACTTATACTACTATGGCTAACACGTTTAGCAATAAAGTAAAGTAATTTACATGGCGTTTCTCAATGACACGCAGGTCATACAAAAAATAAAGACAACTCCTATGGCTCCTCCCGGTTGTCATACTCATCGACATGCAAGTCGTGATTCTTATTACAAGAACATGATCTCATACATCACATATATATCATTCATCATTCATCACAACTTTGGTCATATCACATCACAAAGCACTTGCTGCAAAAACAAGTTAGACGTCCTCTAATTGTTGTTGCAAGTTTTATGTGGCTGCAAAAGGGTTCTAGCAAGAACGTTTTCTTACCTACGTAAAAGCCACAACGTGATTTGTCAACTTCTATTTACCCTTCATAAGGAACCTTTTCATCGAATCCGCTCCAACTAAAGTGGGAGTGACAGACACCCGCTAGCCACCTTATGCAACTAGTGCATGTCAGTCGGTGGAACCAATCTCACGTAAGCGTACGTGTAAGGTCGGTCCGGGCCGCTTCATCCCACAATACCGCTGAAGCAAGATAAGACTAGTAGCGGCAAGAAAGTTGACAACATCTACGCCCACAACAAATTGTGTTCTACTCGTGCAAGGAGAACTACGCATAGACCTAGCTCATGATGCCACTGTTGGGGAACGTTGCAGAAAACAAAAAATTTCCTACGGTTTCACCAAGATCCATCTATGAGTTCATATAGCAACGAGTGATCGGATTGCATCTACATACCTTTGTAGATCACGCGCGGAAGCGTTCAAAGAACGGGGATGAGGAAGTCGTACTTGACATGATCCAAATCACCAGAGATCCTAGCGCCGAACGGACGGCACCTCCGTGTTCAACACACGTACGGTCAGCGTGACGTCTCCTCCTTCTTGATCCAGCAAGGGGAAAGGAGAGGTTGATGAAGATCCAGCAGCACGACGGCGTGGTGGTGGATGCAGGGCGTCACGGCAGCAGGGCTTCGCCGTTATACTGCGAGAGGGAGAGGTGTAGCAGGGGAGAGGGAGGCGCCAAGACTCAAGGGTGTTCTGCCCCCTCCCTCCCCCCTTTATATAGGCCCCCTAGGGGGTGCCGGCCCTAGGAGATGCGATCTCCTAGGGGGGGGGGCGGCGGCCAAGGGGTGGAGTCCCCCTCAAGCCAGGTGGGGCGCCCCCCCCCCCCACCCTAGGGTTCCCAACCCTAGGCGCATGGGGTAGGCCAAGGGGGGCGCACCAGCCCACTATGGGCTGGTTCTCCTCCCCACTTTGGCCCATGGGGCCCTCCGGGATGGGTGGCCCCACTCGGTGGACCCCCGGGACCCTTCCGGTGGTCCAGGTACAATACCGGTGACCCCCGAAACTCTCCCGATGGCCAAAACTGCACTTCCTATATATAATTCTTCACCTCCGGACCATTCCGGAACTCCTCGTGATGTCCAGGATCTCATCGGGACTCCGAACAACTTTCGGGTTACTGCATATTCATATCTCTACAACCCTAGCGTCACCGAACCTTAACTATGTAGACCCTACGGGTTCGGGAGACATGTAGACATGACCGAGACGGCTCTCCGGTCAATAACCAACAGCGGGATCTGGATACCCATGTTGGCTCCCACATGCTCCTCGATGATCTCATCGGATGAACCACGATGTCGAGGATTCAAGCAACCCCGTATACAATTCCCTTTGTCAATCGGTATGTTACTTGCCCGAGATTCGATCGTCGGTATCCCAATACCTCGTTCAATCTCGTTACCGGCAAGTCACTTTACTCGTACCGTAATGCATGATCCCGTGACCAGACACTTGGTCACTTTGAGCTCATTATGATGATACATTACCGAGTGGGCCCAGAGATACCTCTCCGTCATATGGAGTGACAAATCCCAGTCTTGATCCGTGTCAACCCAACAGACACTTTCGGAGATACCCGTAGTATACCTTTATAGTCACCCAGTTACGTTGTGACGTTTGGTACACCCAGAGCACTCCTACGGTATCCGGGAGTTACACGATCTCATGGTCTAAAGAAAAGATACTTGACATTGGAAAAACTCTAGGAAACGAACTATACGATCTTGTGCTATGTTTAGGATTGGGTCTTGTCCATCACATCATTCTCCTAATGATGTGATCCCGTTATCAGTGACATCTCCATGTCCATAGCCAGGAAACCATGACTATCTGTTGATCAACGAGCTAGTCAACTAGACGCTCACTAGGGACACATTGTGGTCTATGTATTCACACATGTATTACGATTTCCGGATAATACAATTAGAGCATGAATAATAGACAATAATCATGAACAAGGAAATATATAATCATTTTATTATTGCCTCTAGGGCATATTTCCAACACAACAAAGGATATTCCTTCTCCCAGGAAGACCCGATCAGTCTCGGAATCCTAGTTACAAGACATTTCGACAATGGTAAAACAAGACCAGCAAGACCACCCGACTATGCCGACAAATCCCAATAGGAGCTGCACATATCTCGTTCTCAGGGCACACCGGATGAGCACTCCGTACAACTAAAACCAGCCCTCAAGTTTCCCCGAGGTGGCGCCGCAACGG
>NC_041384.1:746706141-746710767 GCF_002162155.2 Triticum dicoccoides
AAAGATGACCCTCGGGCTCGCGAAAACCTGAGGGAAAAGGCTTAGGCGGCAAATGTTAAAACCAAGGTTGGACCTTGCTGGAGGAGTTTTATTCAAAGCAACCATAACACCCAACCGCGTAAGGAACGCAAAATCAAGGAACATAACACCGGTGTGATGGAAACTAGGGCGGCAAGAGTGGAACAAAACACCAGGCATAAGGCCGAGCCTTCCACCTTTACCAAGTATATAGATGCATTAAATTAAATAAGCGATAATAATGATATTCCAACAATATCCATGTTCCAACATGGAACAAACTTCATCTTCACCTGCAACTAGCAACGCTATAAGAGGGGCTGAGCAAAAGCGGTAACATAGCCAAACAACGGTTTGCTAGGAAGGTGGGTTAGAGGCTTGACATGGCAATATGGGAGGCATGATATAACAAGTGGTAGGTAACGCGACATAACAATAGAGCGGACAACTAGCAAGCAAATATAGAAGTGATTTCGAGGGTATGGTCATCTTGCATGCATGTCAAAAACAACATTAGGAAGCAATGTTTAGAGCAAGCAAACAAAATGCTACATGAACATATCATAGCAAACCAAGGCACGACATGATTCTACTATATGCATAGAACAAAAGTCCCTTACTGAACATGAGCCAAAAAGGCACAGAAGATATGATGGCACCCATGTAAACATAGCAATTTTTATTAACAGTTACAGACTTAGCACAAAAACAAAGCATACCATAAACAGATTTGTGATAGCAACTTTGCGAGCTCATTGCACTCACCACAAAGCATTGTATGACAAAACAAGCATACAAACAACAAGATGAAAAGTTCATGAAGCTAACCATGGCAATGGCAAGTTCATAGGATACATGGATCACTAGCAACAACCATGGCAATATTGATTAACATGTTAACATTCTGTCAGGAACATTTTATAGCAAAAGTAGAGCAAGACAATGACATGCTAGAGCACTCCATAATTGCAAATAGGGGCATGGATGGATAGAGCATAACCACATGTTCAAAAATCCTTACTGAAGTATCCCCAAATAAGCATGGATCTCACTGTAGCATCAATTTTACATGGCATCAAAATAACAGCAGGGAAAAACTTAGCAAAATCCTAAGTCCCTGAAAACAGCAACATCAGGGAGCCTAGTTTGCATGCTTGTGCTAGTCACCACATAGATCACAAAAATACAAGACAAAAACCTCTGTAAAGATGGCATGTTGTAGTACAAAACACATGTAGACCTCATGCCCATATGATGCACACATCAAATGCAACAAAAATGACAAATCACCATGATCTGATAAGTACCAGCTCCTAACATTTTATAGCACTCTTGCATCAATGAAAATGGCATCATAATGTAAAGTAACATGCATGGCAATGCTTCTAACATGAAGAGCTCAACGAGGCGAACAATTCTACATATCATACGCATGAATCGGTGCCACGGTCATCGAGATACGACAGGTCAAAGGAGGCATAAAAATATTACATAAAAAGGACTTAGACAAAATTTGACCTCGAGGGGGAAAAAGTCAATGCGCGGAAACCGAGGCGGGCTGGACATCTCCCTAGAGAAGCGCGGGGTGGCGGCCGGAGATGGGCACGGGCGCCGGATCCGGGCGTGGGGACGCCGGATCTGGCCGGCGGCGAGGTGGCGCGGCGGCGGGGCGACGCTGGTGGCGGAACTGGGCGGCACCGGTGGAGGAGCTTGGCGCGGCGGCGGGGCAGCGCTGGTGGCGGAGCTTGGTGCGGCGGCGGGGCGCGCTGGCCGGAGAGGCGAAGTGGCGCGGCGGCGGGAAGAGGACGGGCGGCGGCGGAGGCGCTCGGGCGTGGTCGCGGGCCGGGAGGGCCAGCCTCGGGCTGGCAGGCCCGTCCGGCGGTGGGCGGCGGCGCGATGACATGGTGGCATGCGATTCGCCGAGGGGACCACGGCGGACGTGTCCGGCGCACGGAGGAAGGGGAAGACTAGGGTTTCGCCCGAATTTTCAGAGTAGGAGGCCTTTTTATAGGTAGAGGGAGTTTGGAGTGTCCAAATGAGGTGTAGTTTTCGCCCACACGATCATGATACAATGACGGAGGACGTGGAAGTGGTTTAGATGGGTTATTGGGCTGTTTTGGAGGGGTGTTGGACTGCAACACACATGAGGCTTTTGCGGTCACCCGGTTAACTGTTGGAGCATCAAACGGACTCCAAATGGAACGAAATTTGACAGGCAGTCTAACGATGGTGTACCAAGGCCACTTGGCAAATCTCGGCCCACTCCGAGAACGTTTAACACCCACTTACGAAAAGAGACAAGAGGGGTGCGCCGATACATGTGGGAGTGTCGGATTGCGAAACGGACAACGGGGAAAAGCTCGAATGCATGAGACGAACACGTATGCAAATGAGATGCACATGATGACATGATATGAAATGCAAGACATGAACAAAATGCAAAACGAAGACAAAACCCAACCACAAAGAGAATCTCATAACTTAATGCCGAAAATGGCAAGAGTCGGAGGTACAAATATGGCAAGTTACATCCGGGGTGTTACAACAGAGTCATGACTCGGTCGTCTGAAACACACAACACTCACCTGCAACTGCTGCCGGCGGCGGGATTGGATGGGATGGGCATGGGCTGCGTTCTTCCTCCTCCCGGCCGCTGAACCTAGCCGGAGGATCTCCATGACATCAACTGCTACCATGCAGATCTCCACACCCTCCCCACTTCGCCTCTTGGGGTGCAATCCCCTGCCTGCCCCCTCCTCCACCGCCGGTACGGCAAGCATCCTGATCTGAATCTGATGGCCGGATCTCGGGACTGGGCTGGCCTTGATGAAGGGCCGGTGGGGATCATCGCCGGCCGCGTCCTCTCCTACGACGTTGTCGATTATGTCCGTTTCCGCGCCGTGTGCTTGCCCTGGCAGTAGTGCACCGCTGATCCACACGCCCACGACGTGATGGACCGCCGGTTCCACCCCTGGCGGTGGACTATGCTCCGGGAGGAACACGCCACGCCTAGCCTCCGCTCCTTCCTCAACACCTCCACTGACGAGTGCATCCAGGTGGACATCCCCGAGCTCCGCGACCACGACGTGCTCGCGGTCACCGACGAGGGCCTCCTCGTTCTGCTCCACAGTCCTCAGTGCATGGACGTCCTCCTGCTCAGCCCGCTCACCTGCTGTCTCCTTGTAGATCTCCCGCCGATCACCTCGTTGCTGCCTCCCGGAGTAGGCCTTTTCCATTATTGTTTCGACATCTATAGACAGTGCACGGCCTGGGGCTCCGGCATCGCCGGTGATGATTCAACAGTGGTGCTCAGCTTCAACCGGCTCGGCATGCTTGGCACGGCCAAGCCCGGAGATGACCACCGGACGCCGGTCTACTACAACGGCTATTCTATGGGTATGGCACCCGTGATGTTGGCAGGCCGCTTCTATTGTGTTACCGTAAAGGGCGTCATGGTGATGGAAATGGGTGCAGAATTGTAGATGATCCGGGAGTAGTATTTGGATGGGGAGGTATGACACATATCGAGTGGATTTTGACACGGGGGGATATTCCAGATCAAGAGCCTGGGCAGCGGCGCAGGGTGTGCGGTGTTCATGGGCATGGATAGCTCTCTGTCCATATCTCTAGAGGTTTTCGCCTCCGGCTCATTTAGAGCATCTCTAGCAGACCCCGCAAAAAGCCGATCCGCATATGGCGTTTACAGTTTGACTTCGAATTGTTTTGCCGGTCGAGATCATGCGCGGCAGAGTAGACCCTGTATATGAAACTGTATAATTTGAAAAGAACTTTCGCGGGAGAAATTGCAACCACGCTAGTTCATCACATACTACAAGTTCATCATATACTACATGATCATATATACTACATTGGACCACTAGTACTAGGGGGTGGGGGATCTCGCGGCGGCGAGGCCGAGGTCGATGTACCAAAATGGACGAGCTCGCGGCCGAGGACGACGCGGTGGAGGAGCTCAGTCGCTCCGACGAGGTCGATGAACTTCTGCCTCTGCCGTCACTCGTCGTCCTTGTCCTTCGCGGCAAGGTTGGCCGCGACCGCCTGCTTGAGGATGAGGTCTTAATTAGAGCTCCTCGTCGTGGCGCCAGCACTCTGCCTCCTCACGGAAGCTCCGTTCGGCAATGGCGGCCGCGACCACGTCGACATCGGCCACAAAATCTTCGGGCCCGACAACGCCTCGGCACTCGATCTCCTCCGGCTCCTCTTCACGGGGAGAAGCGTTGCGCCGGAACGGCCCCTCGCGGCGGAGGAAGAGCCCGCGGCCGAGGAGGGTGACCGGAGGAGCCCATGCCGGCGGTCGTACTCCTCCATCTCCCGACGCCGGCGGCTCAAGGCCTTTGTTGGTCCACTTCTTGGCTGCGCGCTACCTCGCGCCGTCCGCGCGGATACACCGCTC
The DNA here is from genome assembly GCF_002162155.2 of Triticum dicoccoides. Classification (NCBI taxonomy): domain Eukaryota; kingdom Viridiplantae; phylum Streptophyta; class Magnoliopsida; order Poales; family Poaceae; genus Triticum; species Triticum dicoccoides. Next base: position 746,710,574 of record NC_041384.1, read on the forward strand.
GTGCTCGGGGACGCCGCCCCCGCCGGAGCTACAGCTGGAGCTCCACATACGGCCCCACATGGCTGCTAGAGGCGGAAGCGGGCTCACCGGCGGCAAGAAATGCGAGGGAGGGAGTGGGTAATTGCGGTGAAATGCGGCGGCGGGGGGATAGGGTTTCGACCCGTATCTGCCCCGGCCGCAATCCCGTAGATATA
>NC_041384.1:746711082-746718556 GCF_002162155.2 Triticum dicoccoides
GGGGGGCTGTTTGCGGGCCGCGGTAAATTTTTTTATGGGCCGGATGAGTATACGGGCTCTGTTTTGGCCAGAAAATTGGGCCGAGCCCGTATACTCGCCGGAATTTTGCGGGTTCGCGAGATATACAGGGTCTGCTAGAGTTGCTCTTAGTGCTGACACCATCTACTTGAACTTTGACATTGGCGAGAGGGAATTTTTAAACATTGGATCATATCATCTCAGGTTTGGATGCATGGGACGTGCCAGCAGACGCTGGGTGGCTTGGTGCCACAGCCGCATACCCTTGTTGACTGTCTGTCTTTTGCCAATACCAGCAAGTATACTGTATGAGGAGCTATCCTATTTCCTGATGTCTACTCTTTATTATCCCATGTGGTTAGCTAGACTGCTAGAGTTATATTGGAATCAATGACTGGTCATGTTTTGCATACTTTGTTGTCGAGTTTGCCTTGAAGGTACATCTAGTCTTGAAAATAAGTGTGCTGTATTCCAAGTGCTTGCCTAATCAGTTTATCATTTTGTGGCTATGGTCAAAAGCAAATCATCTTTTTTCATTTGATGGATTTTTTTTTGAGAGCCAAGCCTGTCTTGGGAAGTTGCCTCATTGAAACACAAATGTTTGTTATCTTTATCCTGGATTGTTTGACCTTTGTAATGAAATGGAATTTTCGGTAAGTGACTCCTTCCAGTCGATGTGTTTTATACCTTCGTAGCAAAAGTCTGTTATTGTATACCTGTGATTTGAATAAACCATACTGGGCTAGTGATGCGTATTGTATAGGTGTTGGTTGGCACAGGTCGAAAGTTACATGCTTGATTTGGAGTTGTGAATTTGGTCATGCATTAGGTCCTGCTCGGCTTGTTCCATAATAGTGGGTGTCTGGGCGATGGAGGTGGTGCCGTAAGCCAGCCTAATGCGCTTCAGCTTAAAAATTAACTAGTACATCTTGTGGTATAGAACAAGTTAGTTCCGTTCAAGATACGATGAGCACAACATAAATTAATACCGATTTGCAAGTGAATTTTGTTTCTTGTAATCTCAACGAAATTCAGAGAGCTGCAGTATTAATTCGTCGGTCTTCCACAACAGCAAGTATCTGGAAGATGTGATATGAACTGAATTTTGCCAAACTTTTTGCCTACACTGCAGGTCGTCAAAACGGTCCAGACTAGACACATGAGCTTGTAATTCTGCAAGCAATTTTATTCTTGAGTAGATGGTTCTGGGCACGTGCATTCAGCCATCAGGTAGGTAGTCTTGTGCACTGTCATTTTTTAGTGGCCATGGTTAAAAGCAACGCAACTTTTTCCCTTCGATGAAAATCTTTCTTGAAAGCCAAGCCTGTCTACATAAATGTCATATTTTTTGTTGGGATTGCGGACACTGCAAGATCTTGAGATGTCGCTTGTTGAAAGACAAACATTTTTTGAGCTTACCCAGGTTTATCTGACCTTCGTAATGTAATGATTTTCTGGCAGGTGACTCCTTCCTGCCTTCTTCTAATTGGACCTTGGGATGATGCCTTACCTGCTCCTTAATCTGCATCACAATAGCAACATGCAATATGCTAGGTTTTTCACGGGATTTGTTGTGCTGGTGTACCCAAGGTGCTTTGCCTGTTGTGAGTTATTTCCCAATTCTATTTGCCAGCCCCCTGTAACATTTGGTTGCTTGATAAGTAGAAGATGGATGTGTTTTTATTTGGTGCTTTGCCGCTTTAGTTGTGTAGCATCCCTGTATTTTATTTACTCCTTTGTAGAGAAAATCTATTATTCTTTGCCTGTGATTTAAACAAAGCAGCTGCCTGAGCAATATATAGCTTTTGTAATATTTCCGTGTTTGATGAGTATCGTGTATAGGTGCTGGTTGGCACAAGTTCAAAGTTGCTTGCTATATTTGGAGTTTTGACTTTGGTCATGTCTTAGGCCATGATCTGCTTGTTGCATAGAGGTGGGCGTCTAGGTGATGGAGGTGGTGCTCTAAGCTAGCCTAGCGCGCTTGAGCTTACAAATTAACTATTACATATTGTGGTATAAAATATGGTGTTGACCAAGGTCAAATGTGCACACCATTAACTAATGCCAATTTGTCACTGCATAGTATTTCTTGTACTATGAACTAAATCCAGGAAGGTGCTGTATTAATTCTTCGATCATCCATAACAGCGAGCATCCGGATAATTTTATATGAATTATGAACTGAATTTTACTGGCCCTGAATCACTCGCCATTATTATTACATATTTCTTATTAGTGCAGTTTGAAAATGTGTTATCTATGTGATTTTGATGGTGCATTCAACAATAACAAAATTCACTTCCAATGAATGTCTATATGACTTAAAGATTGAATGTCTGGTCTACAAAATGTAAAATGTCCCTCTCTCCATTCTTAAGGTAGTTTTATCTACTGCACCTCGTTCCCTTGACTAGCTTCTCAAAGGTAAGCCGGGGTGACCTGCGCATTTGCGCGGCTAGACTAACTGTATATGTTATGCTTTAATTATTTTTCTCTGTTTGTCATCTATTCTTCATACAATTGTATGTCCTTTGAGTTTCTCTATATATGTTTAGCATTCATGTATACACAATATATTTATATTTGCTAGCCTCCTGTCACATATTGTTAGTTGCGTACAAGAGTTGATGTCTTTTATTTGTTGCTTTGCTACTTTAGTTGTGTAACATCCCTGAAATTTGTTTACTCCTTCGTAGCAAAAGTCTGTTATTGTATGGCTGTAATTTAAATAAAGCAGATTGAGCTGTATACATGCATCAGGCCCTGCACTGCTTGTTCCATAATAGTGGGTGCCTGGGTGATGGATGTGGTGCTCTAAGCCAGACTAGTGTGCTTGAGCTTTCAAATTAACTAGTACATCTTGGGGTATACAAGTTAGTTCTGATCAATATCAGATGTGCACCACATAAATTATTAATGATTTGTGAGTGCATATTATTTCTTGTAATCTCAACTAAATTATGGGACATGCATTATTAATTCTTAAGTCTTCCAAAACAGCAAGTGTCAGGAAGATGTGGTATGAACTGAATTTTGTCGAACTTGGTACCTACACTGCAATTTTATTCTTGAGTAGATGGCTCTTGGCATGTGGATTCAGCCATAAGGTAAGAAGTCTTGCGCACTGTAATTTTTCGTGACTAAAATATACTAGTAGTCTATATAGTGGCCCTGAATCAATCACCATTCTTAGTAGAGATTTGTTATTGGTGCAGTTTGTAAATTTGTTATCCATATGGATTTCTATGATGGATTTAACAATGACAAGACATCCGGTGAATGGCTATATATATTACTTCAGGATTACTTGCCCGGTCAACAAAAAATATAAAAAGTCCTGCCCTCCATTTTAAGGTCCCTTTCCTTCTCGAAGGTAAATATTCATTAGTCCGGTGTGAACTTGTTTTCGTCTGGTGGTCGAGTTCGTTTAGTAACTGAGTAGGTTTGCTTGGTAGGTCATATATACGTGTATAAAAGAATAGTCAGGTTATAAGAGAAGTGGTGTTTGCGTCACCATGGAGATTTCAAAGGAGTTAAGGTGTGTTCTAACATGGCAAAGTCAATACAATGAGTTGTCGCTATGAGGGTGGTGGGATGCTGCTAATGCGAGGATGGGGCGTGAAGCTGCTTCCCAAAGGCCCATGATGTGAGACTAATAGGCTAGCCAGTGAAATGTTTTGCATACATGTGACGAGATATTGAAGAATATTAAAATATACACAAACTCCCCATTATATGTTGTAATTTATTTCGGCCCCATAAATTAATAACCGAATGCAACTTATTCAGTTCTTCTTAATTTTCTCACGTTTGAAGGAATCATGTTTAATCTTTGGGTGGGGGGGGTGGGGGGGGGGCATATGACTCGTAAAGGAAAAATAACGTGTGCTGGAAGATACAACATAAATTTAGCCTGGCATGTATATTTTTTCGGTCACAGACATTTGATTTGAATAAGAGAATACTGGTTTGTTTAAAATTTAGCAACATAATTATGTTGCCAAGTAGAAAAGAATACTACTTACTTAGGACGCAAATGTGGTAATTTATGAAAATACGAAGACTGGGGAGACTTCATACATAATGGCAATTTCCTATGCGTTGTATTTTATGACAGAATGTCGAGGCTACGGTCACCCTTCGTTCCAACATGGGATGGCCCATATTTGTTTTTTTTTGTACGAGCATCCTGGTTTTTGGGAACATTAAAAGGTTCCGCCTGGTTTTGGGAACCTTCCAGAAGGTCCGAATCGGTTTTCCCTTTATGGTTTTTTTTCCTCTTCCTTTTCTTTTTTCTCTTTCTTTTTACTTTTCTCCAACTTTTTTGTTGTTTTTCTTCACTGTTTTTCTGGTTTTCTTCTCAGTTTTTATTTCCATTTTTCTTTGTTCCTTTTACTTTTAATTTTTTTTTACAAATTTTCAAAAACTGTCCATTTTTCAAAAATTGTTGGAAATTTGAAAAATGTTCCTATTTTTATAAACTGAATCCTAGTAAGATGGTCGCCAAAAGCTGCTGCCAAGGTCGATAGTGTTGCTCGCGCACAAGGTAAGCACGATTCTTCTATCAAGTTGAACATGGAAAAAAGCTCTCCTACGGTTCTTCACCCCATGTTACTTTCAGCTACACCTACAATGTCAGAGTAGCAGGACCAAAAAGACGATGTACCTACTGTGAATAGTACTCCTCGTCTCGGTCTCGCTGACATGAGGAAGAGAGTTGAAAACTTGATCTAGTAAGTGAAAACTGGAACCAAGCCCATCCAGAAGAACCTTCTAGGCAAGTTGCATGCATTTTAGATGAAGCTTGACAAGGACCAAGCAGATGGTGGATCTTCTGTGGAGACATCAGTGAGTGTTGGAGGCTTTTTATTTGACCAACCTGCAAGAAACAATGACGTATATATGCATTATGGAGCAACTAATTTGCAATCTTGTATGAATGTGACAAGTGCCATGCAGAACAAACAAGGCCTGAAATTGGTACATCGACAATATTAGGTATGAATGTGTAAAGTTTTGTCATAGATATGTCTGTCATAAGTGTCTAGATGGAAATATCTTCTCGGCTATTAGATGGAAACAAAAATTGCAAGTGCGGAAGTGCACACTTTCCAAGAACCTAATGCTTCTCTGTGGGCGATGGTGTTGGAGGGCATTGCTGGAAAAAATATCATATACGCACTAAGGTCACTGCTAGAAAAAATGGCATATACACTGCTAGCACCATACTATCAAATAAGGTGAAAGCAGTTTACCAATCTCACAAAAATTATCAATTCGAATTAAGTATATCACTCCCTGTCTTCCAATTTTTTACTGGTAGCACCATACTCTCGATAATTTTGGTTAGTTTCCTTTGTAAACTGGGCCAGTCTTCTTAACGGTGGTGGAGGGCCTCCCTGCCGTCTTTGAAGATGGATAAGTAGCTCTATTGTGAGAGAGAGAAAACAAGTAGGTTACATTCAGCTTCAGGGATTCATGTCCCTTTATCTAGGAGTACATATGTGCCCATGTCTCTTTCTTTCTATGGATAAGTAGCTCTATTGTTTCGGCCTATGCAAATGTGGTTTCAATATGCCTGTTGTGGCTGACTTGTGTCTATGGAAAGATGGCTTTTACGGCCACCACCTTTGACATCTTCAAAAATGGAGTTTAGTAATGAGCTGACTTATGTGCCTAGTATGGCCCCTAAATCAAAACAGGTGGAAGTTGGTATGAGGTTAGCAAATTTCTACTTAAAATAGGATACTGTATTTGTTATTTCTTGGTGCCTAACAATACACTCTTTTACTTCCAAGGTTCTTTCATGAGAGGATAAAGACACCATCGAACTTTGCAAAAACATGTTAAAAAGACGAGGATGCCCTCTACTTCTTGTGGTTTTTGATTCCAGCGAGGGGTATGTTCTTGGATCCATTATGCTTCTATTATTTTTGGCAAATTTTAACATGCTCCCTCTTACCCCTTCTTTTTACATGTGAGGTAAGAACGTAAGAGTTAATTAGACCACTAATTAATGAGATCAACGGCTCAGATATATTATATACTCTTACATCTCTTGTGAAAATAGGGGGTAAGAAAGAGCATGTTAAAACTGCTCTTCATTTTTATGTTTTCTAGTACAAAAGAAGTAAACTAACACAACTTATCTTTCTAGCTTGACTATGCAAGTTGATGCAGATATTAAGGATATGACATTCTTTACAAAATACACTGGTGACCTTAATTATTTGGAGCAAGGAGAATGATGGTTGTGATAGTATAATGACCCTTCTATCACCAGCGAATCCCTCCAAGAAGCTTGATATTTTCCTTGACAAATGGGGAAACACCACCTGCTTTATTAGTGGCATCAACAACCACACTCCGTAAGTAGTCACTTCCGTTCTTATGACGTAAAATGTCTGAGGCATCACTTATATAGTTATATTAATGTAATGTCATTGAACTCCTGCATGGATGGAAAGAAGAAGCAGAACATCAAGTGTGTGAGATACGACATCGATGGCGAGAGACATGTCTTGTTGATCTCTGCCACGACATAGCTTGTGGCGAGATGCTATACGATGACTACAATGGTCATGAGTATGCATGCCAAACACATCATTTTGTCTAACTCCCAATAGTTCTGACTTGCCCATCATCAAGGCGTTTGGGTGAGAATAGGGAATAATGGTGGCATTTTCAGCATTGCCACTGAAATCCATTAACTTATATATATTCGTTTGCTAGAAGAAATTCCTGGATGGAGACAATGATACATGTTGATGTTGTTGGTAGTGAAAATAGTCTTCATTCAGTAGTGGAGAGAGACAAGGGGGGTCTTCATTTTACTTTTCTCCTCACCTACCAAAGATGTCGTCTTCTAAGTTCTCACTCATATTAGTTACTATTGCAGAGTTTCTGCGCGACTTGAGAGGTGATAATCTTCGATCCGTTTTGGATGTATATAGTCCCCATTCTCCCTAGAGTGACCATAGGTTATCAAATACACAAGAAGTAATGCCTTGGGAAGGTGATTTCTGCAGGACTTTGTCATAAACTAGTTACAGTTTTTCCAGATCAATTCCCACAATTTATATTAAGAAAAAATAATAAAGAAATATGCCAGGGATGTTTCACCTGCAACCGTATACAGACACTCGAGATATGCGGGACATTTCAATGAATGCTTCCACTTATGATTAGATGAAATTAAAGCTATTTGCCGTACTCTAACCACCAAAGCAAAAACATGGTTATGTTTACCCTGCAGGTACTATGGAGCGACGGAGTTACAATCTTATATGAATGCATACTTAAGTGCCCAAGCAGAAGAATCAATGCCTGAAATTGCGACATCAACAATATCATGTAAAAATGTGCAAAGTGTGTTGTAGATGTACCTGTCACAAGTGTCCTCATGGAAATATCTTCTAGGTCACTAGATGGAAACTAACAATGCAATTACGGAAGG
>NC_041384.1:746718834-746728541 GCF_002162155.2 Triticum dicoccoides
TTGCTTGAAAAATGTCATCTACACACACTCAAGTCACGGCTAGAACAAATGGTAAATACACTGGGAGGACCATACTATAAGACGAGGTGGAAGCATAAGAACTTTGTAACTCTAATTTTTTTTTGTCAATTTTTGCTTGGTCATATAATTTTAGGGACTCCCTTCCCTTTGGAAGACACTTTCGTGAAAAAAAATTAAAGTAGGTCACTTTCGTCTTCAGGGATTCATGTCCCTTTATATAGGAATATGCAGAGTGGAAGTGGGAAAGAACAAACAAAATTACACAGTACCCTTTAGCACATATCAGATGGCCGGAATTTTGTTTTTCTAGCGAGATATCTGATTCTGATAACAGGTTTAGTTTGTTTTCAGAAACCACATGGGACCTTTTGGGTGTATGATGCACTTCTACAAGCCGGACTAGCACCTAGAAAATTATAGTAATTTTACGTAGTGTCAGAGTAGTGGTTTTAACTTCGTGATTGCTTGCAGGGGGGTAATTGATGTGGGGCACCGTTCTTGTCCAGGTCATCCATGGTCAAGGAAAGCATGCTCTTCCTCTACATGGGCGCCCTTGAGCCAAAGTGTTGTACGAGCCCTCCTCCTGGGCGTCAAGTGGCTGAGGCAAGGGGACTGGCAAGGGCCATGCACCCCATATGCTCCCACAAACACATCTACTACTACTCCTAATTCTCTACTTAACTGAGAAAATTAGCTATATTTTGATGATTTGACCCCTCCTAACATTATATGAAATGTTTGGACCCCTCTGACTTGAGATTCAGGCTCCGCCAATGGGGACGACTCTTATTATTGGCCGGCATATAATTTTTGATAAAATTCCTGCTGAAATCGAGGGTTCTCCTCCCACACAAGGTAAATAAGAGTGGCTCTTCTTTCTAGTGGAGGAAGTAGATGGGGACAGCATACCTCTTCGATGGTTCCCGATCCTAGTTCATTTTCAGTTGGGATGTCAGGAGAGGAGTATAACCAAGAAGAAGGTGAATCTACTTTCAAGAAAGCACAAGTAACAAAATAGGATGGCGAAGGTATTGTGGAAGTAGTAGAGCTGGAAACTTATGAGTGTCACAAATTCTGAGGAAGAAGAACCATCGCAGTTAGTAGATCACTCCCACGTTGTAATTTTTTTGCCCAGGTTGTATGGATTTGGCCGAGTTTCCCTTATGAACTGGGCCTAGCTTTCTTAGCAGATGCGTGGGAATTTCGTGCCCTTTTAAAGAGGTTACTTGAACAAAAAAACAAAGTTTTAAATAGCATGATATGGCAAATTCTGGCAGAAGTGTTAGCGCGCTAAATGACAATAAACGGCTTAGTGTGATTCCCCTCCAAATGCTATAGGGCCGAGATAGCACACTATATGAGAAAATTCAAGTATATCATCACTTTATGAACAAAGAACTTGCATCGGTGTTGAATCAAGGTTTTCATGCACACAAGCTTCCCAGACTCCACATCTCTGACATCACAGTCCACAGAAAATATAGTAAACCGAAATAAATCTGGGGATATGGCATCACCAGCACTCAATAATATTGTCAAGATTTAATTTCAGTAAACCCAATGAGGCAATGACACATGTAAATCAAGCATAGCACATGTAGTTTTCTTGTCCACATAAATTTACTTGTCTTTTCATCTGGGCCTGAACAACTATACAAAGGTCTGATCCATTTTGATAGCTAACTATTGATAAAGATTCGTGTAGAAATGAATAGTTTATTGGCTATACTAACACTAGTATTGAATTGAACCAGTACCTTACCATTGTTATTATCAATATTTTTACATACAAATTTAAATGATGCTACATTTTATGCATGGGTAGGGTAAAAACATTCATATATGCACATCGATAGACTCACCATCACCGCCATATCATTTGATTTGGTATTATTGATGGTGTCTCAAGGACATTCAATTTTTTCCTTGTAGCTAGCAATCTGAATCGGAAGCTTCCTGTGGGCTCTCTATCAAGCACATGATTTCATTCCTAGCAAGCTATGGCTGTCGGTTGCTCTTGCCGGCTGGCCGACGGGAATGGTTTTCCTGACGGTCTTACTTCTTTTCCTGTCAACTATTGACCCACACGCTTATTCACATTTCTGATAGTAACTCAATAATGCATCCCCCCAGCCTAACTGCCCATCGCCAATTTGTCTGGCATTGAAGCAATCGAAATCTAGGGTTCTCCCTACCGCCCCTGGGTTCTCCTTCGCGCCTCTCCACATCTGTCGTGGCCAGGACTTGGTTAATGATCTCGGAAGCGTCAACGACGACGACCAAGGTGAGCACAAGAACGGACAGACCAATTTTTCCCCTTCGCCTCTGGCGATTTGTTTGTCACGATTATGTGGTTGACCTGGGATGGTGACCTTGGAGTAATGCATGCATTTTTGGTTCGGTGGTTGGTAGGATCTAGTTTACGTGATCCATGGCGGCCAAGAAACTAAAGGCCGCCTAATATTCAAAAATTAAATTGTGTTGTGAATGGATAATCATCACTATTATAACATGTAATCACCACTCGTAAGTCTTGTCCTTCTATTTTGGAAGTTTTGTTTCTTCTATGAGGCTTCATAGAAGAAACAAACATAAACTGCTGAAATAGAAGGACAACACAACTTAGTTCTTGAATGTTAGGCGGCCTTTAGTTTCTTGTCAGCCATGGATCGCGTAAACTAGATCCTACCGGCCACCGAACCAAACATGCATGCATTACACCAAGGTCACCATCCGAGATCATACACAGAATCACGACAAACAGATTCTCCGGAGGCGAAGGTGGGAAATCATTCTGTCCGTTCGTGCGCTCACCTTGGTTGCCAACGTCATCGTCGTCCTTGTCACCTCTGAGGTAGTCGGCCAAGTCCTGGCCACGGCTGCAATGGAGGGGCATGGAGGAGAACCCAGGGGGGCAATAGGAAGAACCCTAGATTTCAATTCCCTCATCGCCAGGCAGATGGACGACGGGGAGTTTAGGCTGGGACACATTATTGAGTCATTACGAGAAACACGACTAAGCCTGTGGGCCAATAGCTGACAGGAAAAGAAGTAAGGCCGTCGGAAAATCATTCTTGTCGACCAACGCAGGAATAGCCGACAACCATAGCCTGCCATGAATGAAATCACATGCTAGCAATCTGAATCATAAGGTATAGTTATGTTAATGTTATAAACAATGAAGTTAGTGAAACTACTCAGTAGATCGTATACATAGTAAGCTACAAACAAGCTGTGTGAACTCACTGGCATTCAATGATGACTTTAATGTGGCAATATGATTAATCACCTACTTTTAGATAAGCTCCCTATGTGGACTAGTAATATCTTTATTGTAACAGACAGGAAGTATATCAATGATATACAGTCTCACCTATCAGTAATATATAATTCCTAAATATTTTATTAAAACATTCGACCACATTATAAGTGCAAAAAATAATTATTGATGTTGAACTAAATTCGTATTGCACAATAGTTTATCCTTTCAGGAAATAGACAAGAATGTTAGACGAATCTTGTCTAACCCAATTCCGTAGTTCTAACCTGTCCAGCATCAAGGACTCTGGGTGATAATAAGGATTAATAGCAGCCTTTTCAAAATTGCCACTTATATCTGATAACATATATATAGTTTGATAGGTCACTGAACAACGCAAGATGATAGTTGCTGGTGTTAACTACTTTTTAGTAGTGAGAGAAGTGTCTTCATTCAGTCGTTGGGAGAGACAAGTGGTATCTTCACTTTTTTTGTCGGGTGTTTCCCATTTTTGGTGCTTTGCTGTTAGTGCGGAAGTGCACACTATCCAAGATCCTAATGCTTCTATGCATACGATGGTGCTCGATGGCACTGTTGATAAAAGTGTCTCATACACACATTGAGGTCACCGCTAGAAAAAATGGCATATACACTGGTAGCACCGTACTAAGAAAAGAGGTTAAAGCACTTGACCAATCACATAACAATGAACCCGAGCAAGATTGATATGCCAGGGTTGACTTCATCATCGATGATATCAATCCTGAAGGGGGTCCTCTTAAAGACTCGGAACAAGAGTACAACGTGTGCATCACTAAGTATATGAACTATAAATGTTAACGCTCTTCTCTTAGTAGTGTTGGCGTTCACTCTTGAAAGAGCTCCTCCCACCTAAGTCTAACGAGACACTGCTTCAAGTTCCATACTATTAAGGACTTAGTTTTATGCTGCCTTGCTATGTTGTGTACTATCGCCATTGTAGTGGTGCTCTGCACTGCAAGTGTTGTACATTTTGCTGATCGACATCTCCCGAGTGCTTCAGACTTTGCCGAAACTTTGTTCCAATCTTGCCCTATCATGCATGTACTGACCTCGGTGGAGTCTATTGAAATCGCTCGACAACCCATTTATATTTCTACGTGTAGACTCCAGATGTAGTAATAACACATGTCGATCTTCTTGTGATCTTGTTGAGCATTGGTCAGGATCTTGGGGGTCCTCTGCTATCTGATTCGCCAACGCAGCACTGGAGTAGAGCAGAGCAGTACTGAGGAGCAGCGATGGTACATACATCTAGTGCTAACCGGTTGGGCACCTAAAATCTTGAAGAAAGCAGGATCTAGATAGCGTCTCATACATATGCACCGGGCGTTAGTTGCAGAGGGGAAAAGAAGCGCTCTAATGTTGCCATTAGGGTGAGGTCTTCGAATGTTGCCCTGGTGTGACGTCCTACGCCTTGTTCCGTGTGCTGGACCCGGAAACCGATGCGTTGGACTCGGCGCCACCGCCGCCGACGGTGGTGTGGAACATGTGCTTCTGGTCCGGGCCCTCTCGTCGATCGGTGTAGGCCGGCGGTGCTCATTGATGCTTCTCGCACAATTATTCGGATTGAGCTTCATCATCCGTTATCGCGTAGCATAAGATTCTACTGGATTGCAACGGGGAATGGGAAAGTTGGGAGGGGAAGGGTTTCCCGGATCTGCACGCAGTGGCATTTCGACCGACGTCGTTGGCATTAATTGCATGCGCCAGCAAGCAGAACCACATTTCTTTCTTTCTTTGGAAGTTTGATGACTTCTGAGCAGAGGGTGCTTGTCATAGTGGGAGTAACTTAGCTAGTACCATAACCCACTCCAAGGCAAATTTGCTTATGTGAGAAGTATTTTGTTAGGGGAGAGATATTTGTGGTAACATAATATATTACCATAACATAATGCATCCCGAGGCAAAATGAGTATACATCTAAATAAATGAAAGTTTGCATGAAACCACACACATGTTACTGCCAATTATGGAGGTAGTAACATGGACAAGTAACATATGCATGTTACTAGTCTAAGTTATTTTCCACTGTGATCAGCCTAATTGAACGCAATTCGAATGGCGTAAAAATGGATGGTTATTATTTCTGGTGTTTCCCATTTGTGGTGCTTCTCTATAAGCACATCAAAAAATCACAGTATCGGCTCCTAAGCTTCTCCATCTAGCTCTAGGAATTTTAAAATTTCATGATTTTAATCTCTTATAAACTTTGAATGCTCCTTTTGAATCTTTCTACTTTTGGAATTCAGCTTTCAGGTTTGAACATTTTGTCATTTTTTGACCTTTCAGAACCTCAAATTTTAGGAGTATCTAACTTTTAAGATTTTCCCAATCACCCAAATTTTGGATTCAACAAAAAAATCTAGCAGGTCACTTTTGGCTTCAGGAATTCATGTCCCTTTATCTTGGAGTACATGTGCCCATGTCTCTCTTCTTCAATGGATAAGTGGCTCCATTATTTCTGCCTATGCAAATGTGGTTTCCATATATGCCTGTTGTGGCTGTGTATGGACAGATGGCTTCTGCAGCCATTGCATTGACATATTAATAAAATGGAGTTCAGTAATGATCTGACTTGTGTGCCTATTATGGACCCTAAATCTGCCAATGAGGCAAAACTGGAGGAACTTGGCATGCAGGTTAGCAAATTTCTACTTAAAATAGCATATTGTAGGGAAGCGGATTAGGAGCACTCGGCGACGCTGCACACTGAAATCACACCCGCTCCCATGCTAGCTCGGGATATGTGCATCATTTAACAAAATGGTTTCTCATGTGTGAATACCTCACAGAGGCGTACACGTGAACAGTTTTGACCTGTGCATTGTCATTTAATAAGTGTGCATGGCGAGCATTAGAATATAGAACAGGGGCACAATGCATATTAACTATCTTCCGTGTTAGAGCTAGGCCATTTATGCTTTACATCCAGCGGCATTCCCTCCATTTCCAGATCAAGGAGTAAGGATCCCCTCCAAGAGCTTACGGTTCATCTTCCCCAACATCCCATATCCAGAGAAGACGAGAGACGGGCGGGGCAGCTCATACCCAGTTGCTGATAAAAGCCATCTCTTCAAACTATAGCTGGTGCTATTTGGAAATGATATGATTCCTACATCAGATGTGCGAATGGATCCGGGTTCAGTTAAAACAACCATGAAAAAACCATGGCGAAGAGAGCGGTCAAGTTCAGAATTGATTGCTGAGGTTTGTTGTTTAAGAACTTTTATATGTTTAGCACTAGTCTTGCATACATGGAGTGGCTCTGAGAATAAATCATTGAAGCGAGCGCATCATTCTGTAGCATCTCGTCTAATCAAAAGCAGTAAGAGTGCACTTGGATGATTAAATTTTCGAAGAAATATACAGTGAACAAGTACGTTGCAACTTTTGTGCAGTGTGGTAAGAAATGAAGGTGTGAGAGGAACAGCTAGGCTCTTGTAAATGGCGCATTTAATAACCTGGCAAGTCGGTTGTCACAGTGTGTTAATTCGCATGTAAAGTCCCAAAACGAACATGTGAGTGGCTGCATCGGGATGACTTCATTGATAGCTTAATGAGTTTCTAGTTCTTTTGGTGATACACAATGCTCTCCTGTGGTGTGCACACAAAGTCAATAGTCCTAATTAACGAGACTCACGTTTGCATGAAAAAAAAGTTAACGTGTTGTCTTTCCTCTGCAAATACAGGTATGTCAGAGTATGACGCGGCTCAGTAAATGAATGCAAAACAGCTGCTTGCAATGTAATTACGTCAATTCATCTTCGCTGAAGCATGAAGATGAACGATTAAATGCGGCTACACTGCACTGGTAAATCAGGCAATGTGACTAATAACATACTAGATTTTTAGAGGAAAAGTTTTGAGATTAGTACAGTTAAATCGTCTAGAATTACTATCATGAAGTTCTCAGGTTTTCACTAAAAATAGAAATACTTAATCTCATTGAATTTGTACCTTGAATTTTCCTGGATTGGAATTATCCGTTTCTATTTCTAAATTTAATAATTATGAAATCCATAGTTTTAATTATCGCAGGATAAGATTCTCAATTTTTATAGAAGACACATAACTTGATGGAAAATGGTATTGTAGTTTAAAAACTGATAAAAATATTTGTGAAAAATATTTTCAAAGTTAAGATAATATTGCAATTATAAACTTGGTACAAACTGAATATTACATGTTTTATCTGATTCAAAACGCAGGTTCCCTCAAATCTGCATGCATGTCAGATGTCCACCCATATCTAGATGCATTTATTTCAAGTCAGAGATCATTAAAAGTATGGAAGAATACAGACCCTATACATCTCCTAAAAGAAATCATACGTCAAAATAAACTCATGAATACGTGCATACTAATATAGTGGTACAGATCACTATGCTTATTTAATGATGAGATATGAGGGAGGTGAGCCTGCAGGTGCTCCTAGGCATTTTCGCATATTGTAGTTCTTATTTCTTGGTGCCTAACAGTACACTACATGATTTTCTAGGTTCTTTCATGTGAGGATAAAGAAACCAACAAACTTTGCAGAAGCATGCTGGAAAGACGAGAATGCCATCTACGTACGTCTTATGGTTTTTTATTGCCGCGTGGGGTATGTTCTTGGATTGTTTATGCTTCTAACATTTTTATGATTTTCAGTATAGAAGAATTAAACTAACACAGGTTATATTTTTAGCTTGACTATGCAGGTTGATGCATATATTAAGGATTAGACATTCCTTAATAAATACACTAGAGAACTTGATTATTTGGAGAACAAAGAGGATGATGGATGTGATAGATCCAGCGGCGATGGTATGGACGAGCTCGCCTGCTCCGGTTATACGTGCCAATGGGACAACGACGCGTTCGAGCCGGAACTGAATGCAATCGTAGAGAGAGACGGATACGCCCTGGCAAACAGTGGCGTACAGAGACGGCTCCGTGTAACATACCGGTGGGTGGACGGTCCACCGTCAGCTGTTCCGTTGGTACAGGACATGGTAATTCAGCGTATAAATTGGTATGACTGCATCGCGTGGATATATTCCGTGTGGCTGTTTACTGCAACGTATAAATTTGGTCCGCACCAGTAGTGGTACGTACTAGCTGGAGAGAAAACATGATTTAATGCAACGGAACTTCATTTCATAATGATCCATCCAAATTAATTCAGCCAAACTATTACTCCCTCCATTTCTTTTTATTCTGCATATAAGGTTTGGTCAAAGTCAAGCTTTGTAAAGTTTGACTAACTTTACATTAAAAAATATAAACATTGACAATATGAAATCAATATTATCAGATGCACCACAAAATGTATTTTCATACTATATAGTTTTAATATTGTAGATGTTCATATATTTTTATATAAATTTGGTCAAACTTTGTGTAGTTTGACTTTGACCAAATCTTATATGCGGAGTAAAAAGAAACAGAGGGAGTAGAACTTAAACAACGGGCGCGCATAACATGTGATTGTCACTCGTCAGGTGGAGAGCTGACTAGAGCGAACGACTCACTCGCTAGGGTAGGTTCGATCAAGGACACCTAAGTCCCCCCCTCAAACATTTGCTACCATGGGGTTTCAGCGTGTATTTTGTTTGGTTGTTGCTTTATATATAAAGCGGGACGAAAGCCTGTTTCGAGAGCGCAACTCAAGTTAGCTACATTTTCCCGTGGCATATACAATAAATTGGCCATGGTACAATACATTAAAAAACATATGCAAAGATAAAAATTGTCATCGTATTTGTACGAGAAAACATGCAGAGTGAAATTTTGTCATGGTCCATGGCAAGTTTGGAAGAAAATGTTCTAAAGATCATGGGAAACTTAGCTAAAAAAGCTTATCACTAGATCAATCATTCTTAGCAAAAAAAATATCTGAAAATGCCATGCCACTAGATCAATCATTCTTAAAATTGCCATGTCGCAAAACACGAATGTACCTACATTTTTCTTAGATGCAAAAAAATTGCAGTTGTACACATGTTTAAAAATTTGCCATGATCCATGGCAAATACTATATAAAAAGTGAACATAAGCACAGAACAAGTTTGACATGATTAAAAATAAATAAATAAACACAACAAATACTCCCTCCGATCCATGACACTTATTTTGGATCGGATCAATGGCAAAAACTATATAAATGCCTAGTACAGAAGTCATGGCAAACATTAGAAAAGATGTTCTATTATTCATGGCAAAAAAAATAAAAAAGCATGTATTAGTGACATGGCAAATTAATATATTTTAGATGTCTATATGTAGGCGAAATGTAGAAAAATTTGTACTTTGACATGCCAAAAAAATTAAAAACTGGACTAGTAACTGGGCAAATTTAGACAGAAAAATATGAATACAAAAGGTAAGAAAATTTGTACTAGAT
>NC_041384.1:746728854-746735988 GCF_002162155.2 Triticum dicoccoides
GACATTTGTCATGTCGCAAAAACAAATCTACCTATATTTTTCTTAGATGCAACCAAAAAATGTCATTTTAAATATGTTATTGTATGCAAGAAACCAGGACAGGCTGCAGCTGTGAGAGTTTCGTTGTCATCTGATTTACTTGGTGTGGCAAGGTGGTCTACTGATGTATTTTCCAATTATGACTAGCAATGTAGGATGAATCTCCAACCAGCGCTCAACCCCATCCACCAGGGGATCCAGGAGCTGTCCAGGAGGCGCACGTAACATGCCGCCTTTCCCTGCGTGACGTACATACGGCACCGGCTGGCCACGGCGTCCCGTTCGATTCCAAATGGCACCGGCTGCCCACGGCGTCCCGTTCGATTCCAAATGACTCCTCTGAACTCTGGTTTTCGTTCCCTCTCGTTAGGGTTTCGTTCCTCTCGCCGCCTCGGGCGTCGTTGAGATCTACCTTCCCTCTCGCCGGGGGTTTGATCTTAGTACCAGGGATCGAGGCAGCCTAGTCGCTGTCAAGGCCGGGGGCTGGTTTTCTCACCATCGGGGGCTAGGGTTTTTGTGGTTTCGAGAAGATCGTCCGCCACCTGCGTCTGATCCAGATGGCTGGCCAGCGGAGTTCGTCGGCGGCCGATCGAAAAGGAAAAGGCAACTTGGAGGAGATGATGAAGGAGCTGGCCCTCAAGGAAGATGACCTCGATGATGTAATCTTTGAGGATGATGATGCACCAGCCGAGGAGTCGCTCCGCTGGATGATTTTAGCCCGAGTTCATATGGACAAGGACTTCAGCTCCTACTGGTTCTTTCACAACATGAAAACGGCATGGCATCTAGCCAGGCCAGTAAAGATTAAAACCTTGGAGGAGAACCTTTTCTAGATGCAGTTTGATTGCTTGGGAGATTGGGAGCGTGTGACCCAGGGCGGTCCATGGCACTTCAAGGGAAACCCAGTACTAATCGCCCCGTATGATGGTTATACAAAACCCTCTTCTATTGAGCTTTTCACCTTCGAGATTTTGGCTAGGATCATCGAGCTTCCCATCGCTTTCCATGGAAAGGTTAAGGCGCTTGCATCAAAGATTGGTGTGTTTGTTGACTCCGAGCCTTCATCTTTTGATTTCGAAGGAAACTTTTTTAGAGTCAGAGTTAGATTGGACGTCCGTCATCCTTTGAAGAAAGCTATATCCTTGATCCGGGGAGGAGAGAGGGAGATTTTTGCAATAAAGTATGAGCGCTTGCCCGATTAGTGTCAGGTCTGTGGCATGATGGGCCATGAGTTCAAGGAGAACGGCGACGGGGTGCACCCCCCCCCCTCTGCACTGGTTTTCAAAAATCTCCGGGCTCCAGCGACCACGGCGTGGGGAACCCAACGCCAAAACAGAAAGCAGCAGAACTAGAGGCAAGAGATGCATGCGGAACACTATCCAGCGACAAGCCAACAAGAGGCACATGTAGATGAAGGTATGGACCTGGATACCAACAGGAAGCGCTCGTCCGATCAGGTTATTAGCTCTCTAAACCCCAAATCGACGGGGCTGGAGCTGGTGGCGGTGACGAAGCCAAGTGGAAGCACGGTGCCGATTAGTCCTCCTCCAAAGCAAGACCCGAAGAGGTCTAAACTCACGGGGCAGATGGGAAAGACAGGCACTTCGGGCGAGAAGGACAGGACAGTTGGTGTGCTGAAGAAGAACCCCAGTGGGGGAAAAAGCTCGGACGCGAGATCGGCGGCCTCCCCAGCGGAGGACCGCCGGACGCAATGAATCTGCTATGCTGGAACTGTCGGGGGATTGGCAATGCCCCGACAGTTCAAGAGCTGCGCGAACTCACGAATAAGTTTGCCCCTAGAGTGCTTTGTCTAGTTGAAACACAGATTAGTGGGGTAAGGGCTGAGAATTTGAAAAGTACTTTAGGTAATGATTGTTCTTTTGCGGTTGATGCCTCCGGTAGGAGTGGAGGTTTGGCTATTTTCTGGAATAATGAAATAAAGACTGAGATTTTGGGTTATTCTAAGTATCATATTGATTGCAAAATCGTTGGTGTAGGAGACCAACCATGGAGGCTATCTTGTTTCTATGGCGAAGCTCAGACGCATCTTCGCCATCACACTTGGAATACAATGAAAAACCTGTCCACCCTCCAAGATTTGCCGTGGGTGTGCATAGGCGACTTCAATGAGGTGCTGAGACACGATGAACATGACGGGATTGGCTCGAGAAGTCAATCGCGGATCCAGGGCTTCAGAGATGCGGTTGACGTGTGTGGCTTACTTGATCTCGGATACAAAGGTGTCAAGTGGACTTATGAGAAGAAAGTAACAGGAGGCTCGTATACCCGAGTCAGGCTGGATAGAGCTTTGGGCTCGATGGATTTCGAGACTTGGAGACTTGTTGCTGGATTTTTTATTAATATGAACCGTATGCATCTTTCTGATGCAGAGGCTGGGGTAAAACCCCTTTTTGAAAAAATTAAAAAAAAGAAGAACAACCAATAAACATGTATAGATGGGATGCAAAATAATGCAAACATTCATTTATCTGCAAACATAATTGCAGAAAGCATGGAAAAAATAACAATCATAAAATTATAGAGGATAACCTCATATTAAGTAGCAAGGTAGTGTACCAGCAGGCGGCTGGAACTCCAAGTTTCTCCGAGCATTATAACTTGTAGGAGAGTAACAACATACATGAAGGGAGCAAATAAATGACATGGTGAGACTAATTTGAGCGGTACAATCAGGGATTAAGGTAAGATGGTACTTACTGGTATGTCTCCTAATAAATTCACAGTCCCAGAACAAATGTACTCCCATATTCGTGTTTATGTGAAAATCATGTATCATGGTAACTCTGTAGTATAGCTTAATTTCCAGACATAAAATTAATATAAAAATTGTTATAAAACAGTGGACTGAAAATTTATTTAGTTAAATAGAATATGAGTTGAGGAGGGGCGGTTGGTTGTTCATATGGCTGCATGAATATTTCCTTTCTAAGTTTACAACAGAGTGCATGAAGGTGAAATTTGGTGGGCATCTGCATATATTGTGAATGTCCTTGTGGATCTGTTGTTGACTCATATGGTTACAAAGAAGAGAACAGGTGGATGACATTAGTGACGAAAATATCAATGGATATGAAAGATTTAAATGGCTAGAGTTGCACGTGTACTCAAAAGCAGCACACATGTTTGTTTCAACGGTGAGAGTAATAAGAATATACCAAAATGAAGTACTAAACTGTAGTCAGGCCATGACTCATCTTCTTTGTACAAATAATCTGGTCCATCTATAGTTCTCACCTGAAAACTTTGAGGCAGCTCATACCAAAATATGATGCTCGGTCGAAACTCTGGCGTGTTGCTGCACGAAATGATAAGAGTTTAAGGTTTAGTTAGTAGAATCCCAACAAAAAAAGTTAGGAAACAGAATAGCATATCAGAATGGATTCCAACAATCTGAACTTCCCATATTCCTAAAAATTGGCTCCCTTTTCTCGGCCACCTGAAAATTAGCTCCACCCAAATGAAAGTTTCCAACTTGTATGATTTGTGTGAACCCACTGTCAACTGCATTGACAAACTTGCATAAAAGAAAATTTGAGATGTTCCTAATTAATTAGTACATGCCAAAGCTTGAAGAAATCAGACTGCGGAAGTAATTTTGGTAAGTCATAATCATACCAAAAATGATTCCTTTCCCTAATATCGCATCAAAAGTAAATCAGACTGCGGAAGTAATTTAGGTAAGTCGTAGTCACACCCAAAATGATTCCCTTTTCCTTTTATCGCATCAAAAATAAAGAATGTAAATTAATGCCCCAATCAGTCCTTTTCCCGGGAGTTCTATTCTAATCAATCTGGGAGAAGACGTATGTACCTTGTTGCTTCCTATTCTTGGGTTATTCTACGGTGCAGCCGACGCAACTGACTCTTGGCGAGGCCATCGCTGCTGAGAAGATGACGACGGGTAGAATCCTCAGGGATTATGCCTTGATCAAGGATCGATTCAGGGTGGTCGGCGTCAGAACTCAGAACAGCGGCCTGGCCTGCGCTCCTACGGTGTTGGAGGCGAGGTGGAGTGGCGGGATGTCAGAGGAGGTACGGGGCAGACCAACCCGTGCAAAGTTCGATTCGGCCATGTCTTCCTCCATGATCTGCGTCGCTGGCAAGGAATTGCAGCAGATAGGTGGGGAGAGCAAATCTCCAGATTGACAGCGGAGCAAGACTAATCAATCTTGGATTTGTTGGGCAGACCAAGAATATGGAACGGGGAGGCACGGGACGGGTTGGGAACTAAAGGTGAAAGTGAAAGCGGAAGTGGAAATAGGTTAATGGGGATGAACTATTTAGATCTTATAGATATGATACTTTTCTGCAGTAATGTTTGCTCCGCAACTACATTTCGAAGAGTCTGGAGAAACATCATTATGTAACTGGTGGGTCTGATGGTTTTAAGTTGTTTCAAGCTGGGGTCCTCAATAGTATAGAGCCGGACCCCAACTTAGAACAACTTTCAAGAAGGAAAATTCCGGACTATTTTAAAGAAGGAAAATGAGAAAGGAAAAAGGAAAAAGGCGTCACGACTGGCATATGGGCCGGCCCATTATCGCGTGCAAGGCCCGCTATAAGTGAACAGGGAAAAAAGGAACCGGCATATTCATCATAGTCCGAGGACAAAAAGGGACCACCGTGATCCTCGACCGTCGCCCGAGGACAATGAGCCTATGTATCACTCATCGCCATAGGTGCCATATATCCACCATAGTTCCAATTGCTTCCATGATAGTCTGCCTCGTGGTGGTGCCTGCCTTCGCGGTTGCCTTAACCGCTGTGCCCGCGGTTGCCGCCATGCCAGCCACCATCAACAACAGCAGTAACCCATCCGGTCGGCCTCTGATCAGGCGCGGCCGAGGCACCTGGCACAACCGATTGCGGTGGTGGAGACGGCCCGTTGCCTCACCAAGCGACCATGGTTGCAGCAGCGGTGGGAACGCGATCTGTAGCCGCCGTCAACGCTCGTACAATGCGTGAAGCACGTCTACGACCAAAGGACCGAAACCCACGCGAAGCAATTCTCGGCCAGGACTTAGGCCCTATTTGTTTGGGATTTTGCTTTCGATTTTGCAGTTTTTCCACTTTGACAAAAAAATGACACAAAAACTTCTAAATAGGGGCTTTTTTCGGCTTTTGACTTATACTCCCTCGGTTCCCAAATGTAAACCTTTTTAGAGATTCTAATAAGGGATTAGATATGGAGCAAAATAAGCGAATCTACACTCTAAAATATGTCTATATACATCTGTATGTTGTAGTCCATTTGAAATCTCTAAAAAGACTTATACGTATTTAGGAACAGAGGAAGTATAAAAAAAAGCACAGTTAAAAGCGCTGCGTCCGCTCGTAGGCCTGGCCCATGCAGGCGTCGGTGCATCCCCCGACTTTTTTTTTCACAGGCGACGGGTGACTCGTTCCTTTATCCGTTTCCGGCGCCGCAGGGCGGTCTAGGTCTCCGGCGCCGCCACCAGAGCCGGCGCCTCCGCCCCCGCACTCACTCCCTCCACCTCTCTCCACCGCCCCCGAGCTGGGCCTGCTCCGCCCCCGCCGGAGCTCCATCTTCGCCGCCCCAAGCCCGAGGCGGAGGCCCTTTCTGCCGCCCTCCCTCCCCACGCGATCCACTCGGCGGCGGCGCCGAGCGATCCAACAAATTCCGTAGCGCCGACGCGATAGAGCCGCCGCGATGGGCTCTCTGGAGCCTTTCAACCGGTGAGTCCCAGATCCCCTCCCTTGAAACCCTAGCCGTCGCGGCGGCTTTCTTCTTCGTCGTCTCTGATCTAGCTTGGATCTGTTCGATGGTCGGTCCGGGGCAGGCTGGTGAGGCTGACGGCGCGGGCCTTCTACGACGACATCTCCATCAAGGGCGACACCCAGGCCAAGACCTCCCGCGGCGACAACCGGGGCATGGCCGTCGTCGTCCTCGACGGCCTCACCAGGTACGGGAAATCTCTGCTGTGAATCGGCGGTACCTGGAGAAATTTACACGCCAGTGAATTCTTAAGCTTGGGCTCGCGCAAGTTTGGACTTGTGCTGAGGTTGTTGACTCATGGGCGGTCAATTTGAGCTTGCATAATACACTTCAGCCGGGGCTTATGACATCTGTGCTCTCGTATATCGTTGGTAAAAATGATTTCAGACTTAAGAGCATTTCTCCTAATTTCATCCATTGAATGGAGCTGATAAAATGCCCAGTTCGGTCTGTCTTGCGGAACAAAGAAAACTACCAGGAAAATATGGGTGTCCACGCCCCCAGAGTACTAGCAAACGGTAACACAGAATAAAAGCCCGGTAGCTTAAAATTCAAATAGCTTGTAAGTCTTGACAAGTTCATCAGAGTCCTTGTTGGGAGCTACCAAAATGTAGTAAGTGCACTTGGGGATTGTGATTGATTATTTTGCTTGATTCTTCAATCTGAGATATTGGGATCATCCTGTTTGTCCAGGATGGATGGTTCTTATGTAGGTCTTTGTATATCAAGTATGAACGCATAATCGCTCTTATGGAGACAATGATAGTTATTTTGCAAACTGGTGCTCCCCCTTGATGGTTTCCATGGGGTCTTATTCCATATGAATCCAAAGTAATTTACAATGGTTACTGATATGCAAGAAAAAAAAATGAAGCGCAGGGCGTCAGGCCTGCGTTTTGCCTCTGTCTAGCGCCTAGCCTCAGGCGCTTCAGAGCATACACGCTCTAATCTTCGTGCAACATTGCTCCGATAAGGCCCCTCATGGAATCCTAGCTTGCCAACCCAATCTCAACCATCTATATACTCTAATCCGAACCGTCCATCTACTCCCAGCTGTCTCTTTCTCT
Source organism: Triticum dicoccoides (assembly GCF_002162155.2). NCBI lineage: Eukaryota > Viridiplantae > Streptophyta > Magnoliopsida > Poales > Poaceae > Triticum > Triticum dicoccoides. The sequence goes on from NC_041384.1 coordinate 746,735,719, forward strand.
TGCCTGCTCCCTTCCAGGCACGCATCAGTAGCAGCAATGCTGGTGCTGCAGCTTCTTGTCCACAGCCACATCCCCTTCCCGCCTCTTCTTCCCCACAGCCGACACTGCCTGAGTACCTCACTGGCTGCCTGTGTTTTGCCTCCGCCAAACTGCCAGCGCGCTTAAGCGAGCGTCTATGAGGGTGGTTATTTTGTTTGATTCTTCAATCTAGGATATTGGGATCACCCCTGTTGTTCAGGATGGGTGCTTCTCATGATAGTTGTTTTACAA
>NC_041384.1:746736255-746745881 GCF_002162155.2 Triticum dicoccoides
TGTGAGGTCTTAGTTCATATGAATCCAAAAGTAATTTACAGAGGTGGGTCGATAACCAACCCTAAGATGGTTACTGATATGTCATAGCCGTTTTATCAAAATCTGAGGCTCTGATATTTGTACAATCTTTTGCTTTTGCTATTCTCATATCGTGTCATTCAGTGATTAATGGCGACCAGAGGTTATGACGGTAGTTGTTACTCAAGAACTGGAAATTTGCCACTCACTTTGGGACTGAAAATTTTGGAGGCCTTCTTTGCCCATTGTTTGTCAGACATACAAATCAACCATCAGTAAACCCAAAAGTGCATTTGCATTATAAATAGCCTATATCATGTACCCCATCTGCCATACCGCATTTGTCCTTTCAAATATTTATTTTCTTTGGTCTACAACTATTAGCTTGTTGGCTAAGTTGCACTATATTTTTTTTGTACCTTCACCTTTAGACGCCAGTGGGTCCGGGAGGAAGACTTGGCTAAATCATTAAAGCTCCACTCAAAACAACTTCGCCGTGTCCTCCGATTCTTTGAAGAAGAGAAGCTAGTGACAAGGGATCACAGAAAGGAGGTTAGTATTGTATTGATCTTGTTCTTGTAATCTACTTTCTTGTCATTTTGATTTTTTGTAAGGTAGCCTCATTTACTTCATATCTCTGTCACCTGATCACAACATATTCTTGTTTGTTTAGTTGTTTACTCAAATGTTTTTAAGCTGTAAATGGAACCATTCATCAGTGGCCAGAAAATGAGTCGCTTTAGCTCTCAGTTTAACAATTAGTGAGGTGTGAGAATTTTTCTCCTGCTAAACTTCTCTGCAGTGATGTTGAGATGTGCATGAAATGTGCCAAATATGTTTAAACATCTAGACTAATTTAAGTAGCACCTGTTTTGCACCTTATGTTTCCTTATTGTGGTATTGCTTTATTGTACTGATGTCTTCTGTAAGAGGTTAGTATTGAATACTGAATGTTGAAAGGTACAAGTCATGGGAGCATCAACTTGTTTGAAGCTACACTATTTTGATACACTTACATTTTGTGTTTCTTGCTGAAAATTAACCTCTATCATATTTGGTTACACTGGAGGGAGGTGCTGTTATGGCCGGCTTAGTTTATATCCGGAAGAGGCCCACCGGGCAGTAGTTAGGGGGCTTGGCCCACAAGTTAAGAGGCCCACCGGGCAGTAGTTAGGGGGCTTGGCCCACAAGTTATCTTAGGCAAGTTATCTTAGGCTAAAGTTATAAATACTCGTGTAAGACATCGTTTGAGATCAAGCAATAAGAAGAATATTATCTCCTATTGCCCGGCTCCCTGAGGAGCCGGAAACCCTAGCCGCCAACAGCCCTAACCGCCGCCGCCCTTCTCCTAGCTCGCGACGGCGCCCTGCCGTCGGCGCGCCTGTTCCTCGCCACGCCCTCCTCCATCCTTCCCTTACCACCTACGGCCTAGACCTGGTAGAGTACTTGATTCTACCAATTTGGTATCCAGAGACACCAGGCCGATCATGTCACTCCCTCCATCACCGCCGCCGTTACCATCCACCTCCGTCCCGCTCTCGCTGCCGCCGGCCACTTCCACGGCGATGACAGAGATCGCGTCCGGGACCACCGCCCCCTCCGCGCCAACGGCCATCACCACTACAGGGGATCCGCCCCCGCTCCTCTCGCCGGAGGAGGTGTTGGGCACCCTGCGGGAGCTTGTCCAGGCGGTCAGGGGCATTACCCTCTACCTCGCCGGGAACCAGCCCCCGCCACCGAGCGCCGTCACCACCGCCTACGGACCGCCGCCGCTACAGTGGGCCGCCCCGGCCCTCCAGGCGCCCTTCGGAGGGGCGCCCCAGCCGCCGCCGCTGCTGCCGCACTACTCGGCGGCGGGACAGCCTTGGCCAGCGTGGCCGGCCTCCACCGCGCCGCTGGGGGACCCGACCCAGCAGTTTCTTCCGGCGCCACCGCCGCCCCCCCCCCGACGCAGGCGCCGGTGCAGCAGCTCCACCCGGCGCCACTGCCATCGTCAGCACCACCACCCGCGTCTCGGGCCACGGGTCGGCCCCTGCACCAGGTGCAGTTTCCACCGTCACCATCGCCGATCCCCGCGTGGGCGACCGGCTCGTCTCTGGGCCCGGTATACTCCACGGCGTCGGAACACCCGACGCCCTCCCTACGATTCGATCACCCCTCCAGCTCAGCGAACTACGCCCCGACGCTTTCCGAACCGGCATACGCGCTGCCGGCGACTGCGGCCGCCCCCGGGCACGGCGGGCCGCCACCCCCTCGCTTCGCCAAGCTGGACTTTGCCACCTACGAGGGCACGGAGGACCCCCTCAACTGGCTCAACCAGTGCGAGCAGTTCTTTCGAGGGCAACGGACGCTCGCTTTGGATCGTACCTGGCTCGCTTCCTGTCATCTTCGAGGCGCAGCACAAACTTGGTACTACGCTCTCGAGCAGGACGAGGGCGGCATGCCACCATGGGAGCGCTTCCAGGAGCTTTGTCTCCGCTTTGGGCCTCCTATCCGTGGGAGCCGACTGGCGGCCCTCGGCCGTCTACCTTTCACATCTACGGTGCAGGACTACGCCGACCGCTTCCAGGCCCTGGCGTGCCATGCGCCGGGCGTCTCCGCGACCCAGCGCGCCGAGCTCTTTGTGGGCGGTCTGCCGGACCATATTCGCGTGGTCGTCGAGCTCCGAGATCCCCCCGATCTCCAGACGGCCATGTACTACGCCCGCGCGTTCGAGTGCCGCGCGGTGGCCATTCAGCAGGACTCGCCGTTCTGGGCCGCTGGCTCACTACCTTCGCCGGATTCCGCACCGGGTCGGCCTGCGCAGGCTTCCGCGGCACCACTCGCCGCGACCGAGGCACCTCTCGCCGCGACCGTGGCGCGCCCGTTCCGCCGGCTCACCTCAGCCGAGATACTCTAGCGTCGCCGCCAAGGGTTGTGCTTCAACTGCGACGAACCCTACAAGCCCGGCCACGCCTGCCCGCGACTCTTCTACCTGGAGGTTGCAGACTACATTCCGGAGGACGCCATCGCCGCCGACCTGGCCGTCCCAGATGTCGAGAAGGTGTTTGACGCTGGTTGATTACCTCGAGGAGTTCAGCAAGCGCTTCCCCACCCTACAGCTCGAGGACGAGCTGTTTGTGCAGGCGGGGAGAAGTGTTATGGCCGGCTTAGTTTATATCCGGAAGAGGCCCACCGGGCAGTAGTTAGGGGGCTTGGCCCACAAGTTAAGAGGCCCACCGGGCAGTAGTTAGGGGGCTTGGCCCACAAGTTATCTTAGGCAAGTTATCTTAGGCTAAAGTTATAAATACTCGTGTAAGACATCGTTTGAGATCAAGCAATAAGAAGAATATTATCTCCTATTGCCCGGCTCCCTGAGGAGCCGGAAACCCTAGCCGCCAACAGCCCTAACCGCCGCCGCCCTTCTCCTAGCTCGCGACGGCGCCCTGCCGCCGGCGCGCCCGTTCCTCGCCACGCCCTCCTCCATCCTTCCCTTACCACCTACGGCCTAGACCTGGTAGAGTACTTGATTCTACCAGGTGCACCAGAGTCATACAGTTTATTCATGCAGTACTTTATATTTGGAAGAACTTCATATGTTTTTTTAAATAAAATAAGTAGCGACAGGGAAAAGTACACTTGCGACATTGCATATGAAATAATGATCATGCAAGTATTCCATGCAAATGATAATTTATAGTACCTGTCTATGTTTTTCTAGAGACTTGCTGTTTTAGTCATGTGCTTTTGGTTCCTGGAAATATGTGGAGCTCATGATCATATCATTTTAACATCTGGTGTCTGTTGCGTTATCCAAGGAATTGATTTATTGAATCTAAATGGTTCTTTGCGTTCTAAGTTCTAACTGTGTCTTTTCCCTTTTGGTACAGTCAGCAAAAGGTGCAAAAATATATAGTGCTGCAGCAGCAGCTGCAGGTGATGGTCAACCCACGAAGGAGGGAGAGGAAAAAGTAAAGCTGCACACACATTCCTACTGTTGCTTGGACTATGCACAGGTTAGTTATCCTAAACTCGTGGTAGTTTTATGTTATTGTGTCTTTAAATGATAGACTGTCTTGTATTCCATAAAAAAATACTTCTATATTGGCTTTATAATTTTGAAATAATCTGTGATTGCACCACTTCAATGGATGTTTCGTGTGGATTGTTGAGCAAACAAAAGTGACACTTCATTTTTGTTTGTCTTTTTCAAACGACAATTATGATTACCCTCGACTTGCAAAGAAGCAGAATTCTAGTATTTCTATTCCAGATTCAAAATGTCTGGCCTAATTGTATACTTGGAGTAGACACCATTAGCATTGTTTTTAAGGTGTCCGTAAGGCGTCGCCTAGGCGACGCTTAGGCGTCAGGGCGCCCTGCAAGACAGGGTTCAATCAATGCAATTTGGGTGTTAATTTATTTTTAGTTCCCTTAGCCGACTCCGGCTGAGAACCATACAATAATAAATACATTTTCCTCCCATTTAGTTTTTCTTCTACTATCTTATGTAAACTATGGTTGACAAGATGCATCATCTCAAACACAGATCTGTGATGTTGTACGGTACCGGATACACCGCATGAAAAAAACGTTGAAGGATGAATTGGACAGCAGAAATACAGTTCAACACTATATATGTCCTAACTGTAAAAAGAGGTATTAGCTTGACTTGTAATTTATTTTGTTTTAGAAAGAATGTTGGAGTGTTTGTGCTCAACTGTCTTCTCAGGTACTCGGCCTTCGATGCGTTGCAACTTATAAGCTACACGGACGAGTATTTCCATTGTGAAAATTGCAACGGCGAACTACTTGCAGAGAGTGACAAGCTTTCTTCTGAGGAAATGGGAGATGGTGATGATAATGCACGGAAGCGTCGGCGTGAGAAACTGAATGATATGCAGCAAAGAATTGATGTGAGCACAAACTTCTTATAATTTCGGTCGCTTAAAATTTTATTTAGGTACTATAGTGCAAAGAGTAAATTATATCACTGGTTCATAAACTCACTAGGTGGATGCACATAGGTTCATGAACTAGTAAACTGGGCATGTACATATCCGAACTTCCGCAAACTGTGGAACAGGGGTCCAAAGGTGGTTCTAGTGGCATCCTAGCCAGACCTGCTCTGTCCCGTATATGTAGGTTATACACGGGCTGGGTCAGTTACAACCCAAACCCTCACAAAGGGCTTTAGTTTGGGGACCCGAGAAACCTATTGGATTCATTCCTCATCTTGAAAAACAAGAACTCACTCCTCACCCCAAATCGGGATCTCAAGTTCTTTTCACCACATAATTGGAAGATTTGTCCACCCTGGTGATGGTTGTCACCTAGTTTGACAGTTTTTTAGTTTCAGCATTAACAGTGCATCAAAACATATATCTAAGCTGTATCTAAGCACTATTGCTTTGTTAGTTTTTGGTATGACTTGTTCAATAAATCTGTTTAGAGTGTCTGGTTAAAGCTCAGTGTAAAATTTAATCCATCTCTTGAAGTTGCAGTTTACTGAAGAAATAATAACTACTTGGATGAAAAAGATTTAATCTCATTGTATATGTGACCTTTTGGAAGTACACACTCTGTATGTGCTTATTTTATAGACTAATGTGTAAATAATTCTCCTCTCTTCTCATTTGCAAATTTATGTGTCTTAGAATCTTGATGATTTGATGGAGACTGATTTTATATATCACTTTGCTTATTTATATTTGTACCAATACAGGAGCAATTGAAGCCATTGCAAGCACAACTTAAGAGGGTGAAGGATCTGCCTGCTCCTGAGTTTGGGAGTCTACAATCATGGGAAAGACTAAATCTCGGTGCTTTCGCGCATGGTGATTCTGCTGCAGCTGAGGCAGCTAGGAATGCACAAGGGCAGTACAATGGCACACCGATGCCTTATCTTGGAGATACAAAGGTAAGAGTGTCATTGATTTGAGTAGTAGGATTTTGTAGTCAAGTAATACGCATATGTATGCTCATAATGATATAATATTTTATATCCTTTTCATGGCCATTCAGACTCTTGAAACATAAATGTTTATCCCAAGAAAAAAAAACGATAGGCGTTAGCTGTGCATTAGGCCTAGGCACACATAAGCACACACCTAGAATGATTAAGTGCTTGGTGTTCTGTTGTCGCCAAGCGCTCCTAGGTGCACGTTTTATTATTCACTGGTTTATCCTACTCATCTACATGAAAGTCTACACTTTGCATTATACGGTATCTCATTAACTATATTTTGTTCAATCATTTTATGATGAGTCTGAGACATGTCCTTTAGTATCTATGTTTAATATACTGTGACATGCACCCCCTAGCTTGTATAACTGATAGCTGGTCCTATTTTCTTTCTACCATATTTTACTTGATCAATCGCGTTATTTGGATTTTCAGGTTGATGTTGAGTTGGCTGGTTCGGGTGTAAAAGCAGAAGGTGATGAATCTGGCAGAGATGGTTCAGCATTGAAAGTCTTACCTCCATGGATGGTCAGAGAAGGGATGAATCTTACAAAAGAACAAAGAGGAGAGTCCAGTAACACATCAAAAGGAGATGAAAAATCAGAAGTCAAAGATGAGAAAAAACAGGACTCAAAAGAAGATGAGAAGAGTTTACAGGTCAGATTAGAATTGAATATAGCATAGAATGCATTTACTGTAAAAGTGGTTTTATGTTAACATCTTCTAACTGTGTTCCTATTTTTTTTTAACTGTGTAGGATGAATACCTTAAGGCATATTATGAGGCCCTCAAGAAAAGACAGGAGGAGGAAGATGCAAAGAGACTGCAGCAGGAAGGCCAGGCATTTTCTTCTGAAATTCATTCTGAGCGGCAGGTGGGCATGAAAGCCAAACGTGAGGATGAGAATGGTGAGGATGAGGGTGTTGAATGGGAAGAGGAGCAACCTGCAGGTATCTTATCCCTTTTAGTTTTCAGTCATATAATTTAGGATACATATATGCTTGTAGTAGTGATAGCAAACTAGGAAGTCGTCTAGGGAGTGATAGCATTCCTACGAAAGGATGAAAATGGAAGGCAAAATTAGGAAGTTGGTTATGAAGGTGACTAATTGTGTAACTAGTATGAGAGTGATGAGGGGAATAAGTGTTGTTGGGTGGTTGGGATAGAAAGTACCACACCTGACTTGGTACTTTTTATATTGGTATATAATAGATTTGTTAATTACTGCATGAAAGTTTTCATTAGTTGATGAATCAACCTTTAACTGAATTTGACAGTCTCCAAGTTATCGTAGTGTGAACATGGTTATTGTGACATCTTAAGGTGACAACCGAACATTCCGATAGAGGCTGTCCAGTTATTTGCTCATATTGTGAGTCGGTTTGTATGGCCAAGTTGGTCCTGAGAATTAAGAATTAACTGTCACTACTCTGTTCCAAAATGTAAGGCTTATTTTGATTCATCAAGACTGACTAAAATTTAGTCCACTTTTATGTGGCTTGTGTGACATGAAGTTATATCACTAGATTCGTATTAAAAAAAACTTATGATTCTGATTTTGTGTCACATAAACCACATATTGTTGGAGTTATTGTTAGTCCCTTGTCTTAACGAATCGAAATACTCGTTACATTTTGGGATGGAGGGAGCATTCCTTATGCTTGGACTGTTGAAATTCTTGTAGAATGTTTTATAGTAACCATGAAGCTAATGGCCCTGTGCTTCAAGAGAAAAGAAATGGTATTTTCTTATCTTTGTCATAAACGTAAATGTGATTTTCTTTACCTGTTGGGGATTTTCCGTATGCGCATGAATTTCCATGTAGGCAGTGTTGACATTTGAATTGAAGGTTTGTATGTTGGATACATTTGTCGAATCTTGTAGATTATGTGTAAACTAGTTGGTTTAAACTGATGCAGGGAATACATCGGAGGAGCCATATAAGTTTGTGGATTTGAATGCCGAGGCCCCAGAATCTGGCGACGACGAGGAAGATGAGATTGACTGGGAAGAAGGTTAAAAGTACGGCGACAAGTTGCTCCGTCTTGAATTCGTGAAGTCAGTTCAAAGTGGGATGTTAAATGATATAATAATATTTCCAGATGTATGCATATCAAGGCTTGGCTGCAAATAACATTTTTCTCCCAGATTTGTGAAAAGTTACTATAATGTGAAGTATGATATTGACATCCATGTGACGTTAAGAAATTCAAAAGAATTTGAAAGAAGTTTTACCCTTTTAGCCCTCTTCAGTCTTAGCTTTTGTATCCTGTCTTGGTCCCTAATTAGTTACCACAACCTGTTTGTTGGCCATGGAGAACGTATCCTGTGTAATGAAAGAACAACTCATGGCCGGTGGAATTCAGTTGACTAATAATGATTCTATGAGGCGTGGCATCCGAAGCGACAAGCTCCATAGCAGTGTGCATTGTTTTGTTTTTTTCGCTCGGCAAAGATGGAGGTTCCAATAGTGATCTGTTTGTCTCCGAAGCAACCCACGTTCGTGATCGTATTTTTGATAAAGTTTTAAACAGAAGATTAGACTCTGGTCATTTGAATGAGCACCAACGGTTTGTTTGTTTTCTTAGCAAAGCCTTGTTGAGTGTGTGCCGTGGGGAACTCCACAAAATGTATGTAGTGTCACGTGGAAAAGAATTCTATGAGACCAGGTTGGAGAAGAGATTAGATGCTTTGTGATTTGTGAATGAGACATGTTATTCATTAGGGCGGGTCTCACCTGCTAACCGTGAGACCTGGTCTCATATAATTTTTTTCCGTGTCACGTGACACACTATTGTTCACAAGGACATTGTCGAGTGCTCGTGGAAAGGAACTTGGCAACGAGGCATTACCACGTGGTATTGCTGTTAATATGACGTTCCATACACGCTACTGTATTAGTTTGTTGAGTTCCCTTTCCTCAAAATAAAAAAAATACTCCCTCCGTTCCTTGATATAAGGTGTATAGATTTTTTAGAAAAAGTTTGAAATATAAGGTGTCTTGCATTGCACCACTTGTTTGAATAATTTTTTTAGGGATTTCATTACATTTACTTATATTAGGCAAACTCCTCTATTTTCTCATGTCAATTAGTCAGGTGTAATCTCGTCCAAAACTTGTGAAATTTTCACTCCACGTGCGTTCTTTAATTTTTGTGCCAAAAACTATACACCCTATATTTAGGAACGGAGGGAGTAATTGTTTAGTTCCCTTTGTATGAGTCTTGGTAATGACTTTCGTACATGTTTTCTAAGTATTTGTGAAAAAGAACCCAACAAAGTTAACTTTGCCGGCTAGATACCAGTCGAGTCGGAATGCAAAAAAAAGAAAGATACCAGTCGAGTCGTGTTTGCCAAGTGTGCAACTCAGCACACATTGCCGAGCGTTTTAGGCTCGGCAAAGATGAAAATTCCGTTAGTGATCTGTTTGTCCCCGATGCAACCCATGTTCGTCGTTGTGGTTAAAAGAACGTTTAAACAGAAGATGAGACTCTCGTTGTTCAAAGGAGCACCAACGGTTTGTTTGTTCTCTTTCCAAACCACAAATTGTTTTCGCAAAGATTTAAACAACTCGCATTGTGAGATCAACAACAAATCAACTAGTACATTATTAATTGTTCACAATAGCTACATGTCAGTCATCTGGCTTTTGAATTTGGGGGAG
>NC_041384.1:746746216-746764103 GCF_002162155.2 Triticum dicoccoides
CCTACGGATCGGTATATGCCCGTGTTGGATGGCAAATTAAACACGTCCCGACTGGCCTATGGACCAGTACATGTCCGTGTTGGATGGCAAATTAAACACGTCCGGACTGGCCTACGGACCAGTACATGCCCCATGTTAGATGGCAAATTAAACACGTTTGGACTGGCCTACGGACCGGTACATGCCCATGTTGGATGGCAAATTAAACACGTCGGACTGGCCTACGGACCGATATATGCCCGTGTTGGATGGCAAATTATGCATGTCCAGACCGCGTAGTCCGGATAGTTGCGGGCAGTTTAAGGGTCCACATTTGAGGTGCCCTTAGTTCTCTTTGCAAAGAGATTCAAGCAACTCAGTGTGAGATCATTAACTAATCAACTCTCGCAAAAAAAAAACTGTCATCTTGTTACCCACTGTGGGCAAGAAACCAGATTAAATTATCCCCAAATAAGACCAAATATACAAGTATTGTTCCAGCATTGCTAATTAACACGGCTCGAGTAAAACATTACATCCAGTACATACTACTCCAGATGATACTATAGAGGCGATCAGTGTCAAATTGTGGTACAGTACTACATATCGGTCAACCGATCAAGCTTGATCAAAGGGGCCATGCAAGGATGAATCTATCATCTCAGGTAGTCGTCGATGGGGGTGAGGAACAACTCCGCGGGTAACCATGGCTCGTCGTCGTAAGCCTGCATCAGCCGCTCCAAGAGCAAGCCTTCCTCCTCATCCGGGGCGCGGGACGCCGTCTCGCAGCGTGCTCCTGCATCAGTTGGTCCGGCGAGGGTGGCGGAGCCGCCGCCAACGGAGGAGGACCCCACGCCCGCTCGGCGACGACGTGGTCGTGCTCCCCGGCACAGTACTGCAGCAGCTGCGTGAGCTGGCCGTCCGAGGATGGCGGCGGCGGCGGCGGCCACGTCGTCACCTCCTCCTCAAAACCGAGGGCCATAGGCGCTGCTCGTGCTCCTCCTTCCATGCCGATGGATATGGATATCGGTCGCGCTTGATGTGTGTATATTGTGTTTCCTCCGGTGTGTTTAGTTCGGTTTAGCTCTATATATATGTATAAGCTCGCGAGGTTGATCCGGCTGACCGGGCAGATCAGCTCGACTCGGTGTCGGACTCCTACAGGGGACAAATTGTCAGAATTTGGCTTTAGGCGAGGTCAATTTAAAAAGTAAATATAAAACATGTTCTATTTATTCGCGAACGCACACTCCATTCTAGAGTAATATATTGTGCCTAATAAGTTTTCCATAAGGTTGCTTTCGATTGTTGATAAGTTCAGTAATGTATGAGATATATATGCGAAAATTCATGAACCCTGATAAGTGAAACATGTGTGGGCTGAAGAAGATCGGGCCACACGCTCTTCTACCCATTGATTGTGACACGTCAACCTTTCTGTTTCTTTCACACATGCATATAAACAGGGACGAAAACAGATGATGTCAGCAAAATTCGTTGAGGACAAGTCTGTTTTGTGTGTTGTGTGCAGGCACTGGTCATTAGTCGCTACCGAAGTACTTCCTACTGGTTCGATAACTCCTGGTTCTCAATCGAGGGAAATACTTATTGCTATGTTAGCCCTTACACTTGGGGTTACCCAACCACTCCTACGAGAGAGCAAGCGAAAGCTAGTGCCAGATGGACAATTGTCAACTCAACTCCTCTAACTCTTGGAAGGAGAAGTCTTGTTGCATTGTTTCCTGGAGTATTTAACCAAAAACTACCACAATTGACGGAAACGTGATGAAAAACTACCACTCTATGATTTTGTGCCAAAAACTACCAAATTTGTCCTAAACCGTGACCAAAAACTACCAACTCGCGAAATCGCTCGCTTCGTCCACGCTAACCCCGAATCTGACCGGTTGGGCCCGCGATTCAGTAGCCACGCTGGCTAACGGACGTCCGCCGCGCAGTGACGGCCGTTAACGCCCCGTCCGCTGTCCGAACGGCGGATGTCGGTGGGCCAATAAGTGAGAGCGAGCTCAGCCACTCGCTCATTCTCTTCCTCCTCGCTCGCTCTCGCTCGTCCTCATCCTCTCCCTCTCCCTGGTGCTCTGAGCTAGGTCAGCCTATCACCGTCGCCGCCGCGGCCATTGCTGCCGGTAGAAGTTGAGGATGCCATCCTGGAATGACGAGGAGAGCTCGGACGAGGACATCAACATGGTTTCAATGGGTCCTCAGCTCTTTGTAAGTGCCTAATGGTGGAACAGAGTTAGGGTTAGGGTTAGTTCATCCAAATTGGAGATTCCAAGTTGGTTTTGGTTTGATTCGAACTTTCTTTTGCAGGAAACCCCTGACAGTGTGGTGGAACCATCTTTCTGTGGTTCTTACACTGAATCTGAGCCGACGTGCATGATGCATCATCAGAGGCCGAAGAAGATGGTGGCTTTTGAAGGTGCTTTGACAGGGAGGCGATTCCTGGGTTGTCCTGTGCAGCAGGTATTAAATCTTGCACGCTAACTTGTTTTGCTGGTGGAGATGTGTGATGTGTTTTGCTGCTGGAGATGTGTGGTGCAGCATGTGGTGCAGAGATGTGTGATGTGCAGAGATGTGTGCTGTAGTTTAGAACTGAAACTTGAAAGTGCCATACATATGGAAGCTATATGTGAAAGTAGATCTTTAGTTAACTGAATTCAATACATGACTGAACCTGAGAACACCTACATGCAGAGATCTTTAGTGTACTGTGAACTAAATGTATTTGTTAGGTGTTAACTGAATATAGCTGTTAACTGAAAAAGAACAGAGTTAAATGAATTTATATCTATTGCTAAATATAGCTGTTAACTGAATATAGTCAGGTGTTGTGTGCTTACTATGAAAGAATTATGTTTGCATAATTCAGAGAGCATATTGATTTAAACAAAGGGTTTCAGTTAAATGAAATGACTTTATGACTTTAGTTATCTGTAGTAAGTTTGTTCCTAAGTGCTTTGTGCTTAATTATAAATAATTGCTTCTGTAGGATGTAGGTGTGAACTGTGGGGTTGTGGAGTGGGTGGATGGTCCTTGGCCAGAGATTCTACAAAGGTGCCTAACAAGGATTTGGGACATGTACCATGAGCAGAACTTGGGGAGGGTCAAGGACAAACAAGCCCATGAGAAAGAGGTGGCCAAGCTACAGAAGAAAATTGATTTCCTGTCAAACAACTACAGCCAGTTGGTGGAAGATGTATCCAAGCTTTTTGACTATCAAGATGGCAAGATGTCTCATGACATGGACTATACCAGTCAGGCAATCAATGATCTAAATGCAAAGAAGAAACAACTTGAGGATCAAGCAAAGATTGAGATAAGTATGGAAAAGATGAAGCTTGCCAAGGAGCAAAGGTGCATTCTTCAAAGCCAAGCAGATATCATTCAGAACATGAGAAAGGCCATGAAGGAAGTGGAGGGGGACAGGGACCTACTTAAGCAAGAGAAGAAGAAGCTGGAGTATCTGATTGCTGATCCGGTCAATGCTGGGCATGCCAGCAAAGATAAGCTGGAGAGGATCAAGGCAATTATGAATGAGTGAAGTGCTTGGTGTGTGGGTTAAGTAATTAGTAGGCCTGTATATATAGCTGGCCTTGGAATGTCTTGCATGTTAGGTGTATATTTTGGGAAATTTTCATGTGCTTTCAGAATGGTATGAGGGAGAGAGGTACTCTTATGGTTTAAGAAATAGTTGGTTTTATCTATAATGTAATGACTTTTATGTTAAGACCTACTATGCTAAGTGAGTACTCATGCTAAGTTAATTAAGTAAGAATGTTTTATCTATGATGAGTCTATTTTACTCTGCATATATCATGTGTGGATAACTGACAGTAGTGACATAGTTGGAAGTAGAAAACAACAAGTAACATATATAGCAAGTAGCTTAGATAGTCTGACAAATAACTTAACATATGTAGCAAGTAGCAACTAACATATATAGATAGTCTGACATAGATAGATAGTACTGCCATTCATAGTCTGACATAGATAGCAACTAGTAGTAGATAGTGCCTGACATAGATAGCAAGTAGATAGTGCTGACGAAACCGAACCTAGGAACTTACTGAACTTACGAAAGTTCAGGACTGACGAAACTGGATTTTTTTGCACTGAACTAACTGAAGGCAGCACTTCACTCCTCCTTCTTCAGCATCTTCAGGCGCTGGGAGCGGCGCACCGCAGTCACGGCCGCCCTCTTCTTCTTGCCCAGCGCCGGCTCCACCACATCTTCCTCGCCGCCATCTTGTTCTTGCTTCACGACGACGCCGGCTGGGAGATCGATGACCTCCGGCAGCGCATCCACTTGGATTGGGAGGTTCCTGTCCCCCTCCACGGCGTCGAGGATTGGAGCCAGCAGCTACACTTCAGGCTCGTCGTCAGAGAGGACGACGACCTCATCCACCTCGTCGTCAGAGTCGTCAGAGGACTGGTCCTCATCATCATCACTGGACTCGTCGTCAGAAGCGTCAAAGTCGTCATAGGGCCCAAGGACCCATGATTGCGCCTCTCCCAGTAGTCATTGTTGATTGGGGCTGGGAGAGCGAGGACGGCGTCGGTGACGTGGTCCACGGCTGCCGGCGGCGTGGTGGATGAGTGGTACATCCACCATCGGGCACGCTGCCTGGGGTCGGGGGAGCGCTGCACCTCGCGCATCGCCCATAGTAGAAGGGACGTCGGCAGGATGGTGCGGCCGGCAGGGAAGGAGCGATGCTTTTCAGTAGTTGTCATCACCTTCACGAGGTCGCGGGCGTGGTTCCTCATCATCGCCATATTGGGGAACCAGCGCGCGATCTCCCTGTACTGCGCGCGCATCTCCTGGTTGTTCCCGGCGAGAGCTTCGATGGCAGCTGCCAGTCCATGGCGACGGCGGTGGCGGTGGTTGTCGGCGGCGATTTCGACATGAGAGAGGGGGAAGTGGAGTGGGTGGTGCGAGCGGCGAGTGGGCGAGTGAGCAGAGAGCGTGGTGGGTGGACACATATTAAAGGCGTAGAATCCGAAACGGCTGGTTTTACTCAACGCACGCTCACCATGCAACCGGCCGCAACGCACACTAAACAGAGGACGTGGCTAACAACATATAATAAGTTCGGCCGATGCTAGTCAAACAAATCACCAGCACTAGCCCATTGGTATTAAACACATGGTTACAACCAACTAGTCCTGGGTTCGAGCCCCAGGCTAGACTTTTTTTGTGCAGATTTCTTTTTCTAAAATGAATTTGGCAGTTACTTCTGAACTGTAGAAATGGCAATGTGCAACAAATAAAACAAATTAACATGTCCACAAGTTCACATGTCTGAATTTAAGCAGGCTAGTACCACAACACACATTTAGTAGCAGAACACAAACTTAGTACCATACACTCAAACTAAGTAGCAGAACACAAACTTACTACCATACACACATTTAGTAGCAGAACACGAACTTAGTACCATACACACGAACTTAGATACAAAGTTTCAATAGTTTCCACTAGCATTGAAATAGGATGCAAACTTCCTAGGAGGTTTCCTCTTCCTCTTGCCTACCAATATCCCTGGTTCTCCAGTGGATGTTCTTGGTGCATTGAATGTTCTTGTTGATGCCGATCCTCTTGGAGCTCTTGTTGATGCTGATCCTGTTGCAGGTGCTGGTGAAGGCCTGGCTGCTCCTGCTGAAACTGTTGATGTTGAACCTCTCTTACTTGTTGCTGTTTTTCTGTTCCTCATTGCTTTAGGAGGTGGAGCAGATGATGCTGGCATCTGTGAAGTTTGGTGTTGAGGTGGTGGTTGTGGAGGTGGATGTGTAGCACCAGAGGAACCCCTAAAAATTTCTCTATTCTCCGGCATGACAAAATTAACTCAGTTAGTAAATAGACCAGACCTAAAATAATTAAACAAAGAATGCAACATATTTGAATGACCTGTTGTAAATTCTTTCTCATCTCAAGACTAGGTTTTAGAGCTTTCCCACAGTTTGTATATCTGTGGCCTTGTAGACCACAATTGCTGCATGTAATTGTTCCCATCCTGCTTGTGTCCTTTGGTGCACGCACCTCAAACTGACCCTTTCTCCTAGCTGTCTGTTTCTTGCCTGCTTTTTCTTTGAACACTGGGGGCTCAATATCCTGAGTATGGGTGTCAGACCAGAATTCAGGACCAGGGACAGGGTACACTATGTCTTTGTATGCTTCAATATATAGTGCTTTTTTGAAAAATTCATGCACATAGTCCTCTGGGTGCATGTGAATCTTGCTCATTGCTGCTATTGCATGACTGCATGTCACACCTGTCATGTCCCACCTCCTGCAGTCACATGATTTACTAGCTAGGTTCACACAGTACTGATTTTCCTTACTAGACACTTGCCAAATGTCAAGACCTGCCTTATATGCATCACAAAATTTGGCATACTTCTTATTCTCCTCTAGTTTTTCTGAATAGTTGGGTGTGATCATCCACCCGCTGTTCTCTGTTTTTTCCCTAGTCTTCTGCCTTTTGATCATCTGCTTAGTCCTAATTCCTTCAAACATAGTCCTAATTGGTTTGGCCCTAACATCAAGGATCATTTTGTTGAAAACCTCACTAAGGTTGTTCACAAAAAGATCAGTTTTGCAATTGTAATCCATTGCAAACCTACACCAAGTCTCCTTTGGAATTTTTTAAGCCACTTCCAGGCATCCTCACACTCTGCTTTAAGCTCTGCCATTGCTAATTCATGGCCATGTTTGGTGAATGAGTAGCTAGCCTGATCTACTAGCTTCTTTAGTTCCGCTCCTCTGAAACCAGCTGACTAAAAATTTGCATATATGTGCCTGAGGCAGTATCTCTGAGGGGAATCAGGGAACACCTCATTTATAGCCTTAAGAAGACCCTGATTGTAAATTAATAACCATGGTCATGAACAAAAAGAAATAAAGCTACTAATAACAATATATATCTGAACTACTGGTTAAGATAGGGTGCATACCTTTTGCCTGTCAGAAATAATGGTGTAGGTTCCAAATTTGCTACCACTTCCAATGCAACATCTTAGCTGGGTTAGGTGATAACCCACAAGTATAGGGGATTGCAACAGTTTTCGAGGGTAGAGTATTCAACCCAGATTTGTTGATTCGACACAAGGGGAGCCAAAGAATATTCTCAAGTATTAGCAGCTGAGTTGTCAATTCAACCACACCTAGAAACTTAGTATCTGCAGCAAAGTGTTTAGTAGCAAAGTAATATGATAGTGGTGATAACGGCAACAAAGTAAAGACAGCAAAAGTAATGTTTTTGGTATTTTTGTAGTGATTGTAACAGTAGCAACGGAAAAGTAAATAAGCGTAAACCAGTATATGGATAACTCTTAGGCACCGGATCAATGATGGATAATTATGCCGGATGTGGTTCATCATGTGACAGTCATAACATAGGGTGACACAGAACTAGCTCCAGTTCATCAATATAATGTAGGCATGTATTCCGTAAATAATCATACGTGCTTATGGAAAAGAACTTGCATGACATCTTTTGTCCTACCCTCCCGTGGCAGCGGGGACCTATTGGAAACTAAGGGATATTAAGGCCTCCTTTTAATAGAGAACCGGGACAAAGCATTAACACATAGTGAATACATGAACTCCTCAAACTATGGTCATCACCGGGAGTGGTCCCGATTATTGTCACTTCGGGGTTGCCGGATCATAACACATAGTAGGTGACTATAGACTTGCAACATAGGATCTAGAACTCACATATATTCATGAAAACATAATAGGTTCAGATCTGAAATCATGGCACTCAGGCCCTAGTGACAAGCATTAAGCATAGCAAAGTCATAGCAACATCAATCTCAGAACATAGTGGATACTAGGGATCAAACCCTAACAAAACTAACTCGATTACATGATAAATCTCATCCAACCCATCACCGTCCAGCAAGCCTACGATGCAATTACTCACGCACGGTGGTGAGCATCATGAAATTGGTGATGGAGGATGGTTGATGATGACGACGACGACGAATCCCCCTCCCCGGAGCCCCGAACGGACTCCAGATCAGCCCTCCCGAGAGAGATTAGGGCTTGGCGGCGGCTCCGTATCGTAAAACGCGATGAAACTTTCTCTCTGATTTTTTCTCCTCGAAAGCCAATATATGGAGTTGGAGTTGGCGTCGGAGGGCCACCAAGGGGCCCACGAGGTAGGGGGCGCGCCCAGGGGGGAGGGGCGCGCCCCCACCCTCGTGGACAGGGTGTGGGCCCCCTGGTCTTCATCTTTGGCGAGGATTTTTTATTATTTATTCTAAGATATTCCGTGGAGTTTCAGGTCATTCCGAGAACTTTTGTTTTCTGCACATAAAACAACTCCATGGCAATTCTGCTGAAAACAGCGTCAGTCCAGGTTAGTTCCATTCAAATCATACAAGTTAGAGTCCAAAACAAGGGCAAAAGTGTTTGGAAAAGTAGATACGACGGAGACGTATCAACTCCCCCAAGTTTAAACCCTTGCTTGTCCTCAAGCAATTCAGTTAACAAACTGAAAGAGAAAAAGAAAAACTTTTACAAACTCTGTTTGCTCTTGTTGTTGTAAATATGAAAAGCCAGCATTCAAGTTTCAGCAATTATTATGAACTAACCATACCCACAATAACACGTAGGTCTCACAATTACTCATATCAATAGCATAATCAGCTAGCGAGCCATAATAATAAAACTCGGATGACGACACTTTCTCAAAATAATCATAACATGATCTAACAAAATGGTATCTCGCTAGCCCTTTCTGAGACCGCAAAACATAAATGCAGAGCACCTTTAAAGATCAAGGACTGACTAAACATTGTAATTCATGGTAAAAGAGATCCAGTCAAGTCATACCCAATATAAACCAATCATAATGAATGCAAACGACAGTGTGCTCTCCAGCGGGTGCTTTTTAATAAGAAGGGTGATGACTCAACATAAAAGTAAATAGATAGGCCCTTCGCAGAGGGAAGCAGGGATTTGTAGAGGTGCTAGAGCTTGATTTTTGAAATAGAGATAAATAATATTTTGAGCAGCATACTTTCACTGTCAACGTAACAACTATGAGATGGCTGTATCTTCCATACTACATGCATTATAGGCAGTTCCCAAACAGAATGGTAAAGGTTTATACTCCCCCTCCTCCACAAGCATCAATCCATGGCTTGCTCGAAACAACGAGTGCCTCCAACATTCAACGGGTCCCATGGGGAGTTTTGTTTAGTTATTTTGATTTGCTTTGATCTTTTTGGATCATGGGACTGGGCATCCCGGTTACCGGCCCTTTCTCGTGAATGAGGAGCGGAGTCCACTCCTCTTGAGAATAACTCACCTAGCATGGAAGATATAGGCAACCATAGTTGCACATGAGCTACTCGAGCATACAAAGCAGAATTTCATTGGAAGGTTTGGAGTTTGGCACATACAAATTTACTTGGAACGACAGGTAGATACCGCATATAGGAAGGTATAGTGGACTCATATGGAACAACTTTGGGGTTTAAGGAGTTTGGATGCACAAGCAGTATTCCCGCTTAGTATAGGTGAAGGCTAGCAAAAGACTGGGAAGCGACCAACTAAGAGAGCGACAACAGTCGTAAACATGCATTAAAATTAATTCACACCGAATATAAGCATGAGTAGGATATAATCCACCATGAACATAAATATCATGAAGGCTATGCTGATTTGATTCAACTACATGCGTGAACATGTGCCAAGTCGAGTCACTCTTCATTTAAAGGAGGATACCATCCTATCATACCACATCATAATCATCTCAATAGCATGTTGGCACGCAAGGTTAACCATTATAACTCATAGCTAATCAAGCATGGCACAAGCAACTATAATCTCTAAATGTCATTGCAAATATGTTTACTTCATAATAGCTGAATCAGGAACGATGAATCATCATATTTACAAAAACAAGAGAGGTCGAGTTCATACCAGCTTTTCTCATCCCAATGAGTCCATCATATATCATCATTATTGCCTTTCACTTGCACGACCGAACGGTGTGTATATTAATAGGAGTGCACGTGCATTGGACTACGTTGGAATCTGCAAGCATTCAACTCAAGAGAGAAGACAAGTAATATGGGCTCTAAGTTAAATAAACAATCATGCATATAAGAGCCACTAAGCATTTTCAATATAGTCTTCTCGACCCCCAAAGAAAGGAAAAGAAAAATAAAAACTATTTACACAGGAAAGCTCCCAACAAGCAAAAGAAGGACGGAAAATATTTTTGGGGTTTTCTTTTTAATTCTACTACAAGCATGGAAAGTAGACTAACTAATTTTTTTTCTTTTTTTTTCTTAAGGTTTATCAAACACACAAGAAGAAAGCTAGAAAAATAAATATAAACTAACATGGATATTACAATGAAAGAGTATGAGCACCGACATCTAGCAATGAGTGTGAACATGAATGTAATGTCGGTGGGAAATACATACTCCCCCAAGCTTAGACTTTTGGCCTAAGTTGGTCTATTGCCAGGGATAACCTGGCTGATATCCGTAGGTGAAGCTGGGGTCGTACTGCGATGAAGAATAGTTGGGATCATAATATGATGAAGAGGACTCTGACTGCCACTGGCTGGCAACCGCCTCAGGATCCCAAGAATAAACAGACATTCGTGGAGGCTCCGGTTCCGAGGCTGGTGCAGGATTCCGATAGGCTTGAACAGCCGCCCACGGAACAATGTAAGTACCTGCAGAAAAGTTAAACAAAGAGGGAGCAGGCAAAGTAATAGTCTCAGGGTGATGTTTATCAAAGTACAATTTATATTTAAGCGCCCTTTCGCGATTCTTAACAAGAAAATCATGCGCTACCATACTCTTATAATCTAAATAAGCACGGGGCAGCGCTGTTTCTTCTTTCTCCTCATGCCTAATAGGTATTCCAAAATGTTCAGCTAGGCCTGAAGCATAAATGCCTCCAAAGATGGGGCCCTTAGTATGGTTCATACTCAACCGTCTAGCAACAATTCCACCCATACTAACAGAGTCATTGCGGTATAAACCATGGAGCAAAATAATAATATCAGGAATACTAAGGTTCCCATAGTTCCCGCGACCAATCAAGCAACGACTAGCAAATAAGGCAAAGTAGCGTAAAACAGGGAAATGTATGCTAGTAATTCTTGCATCAGAAACCTTCCTGGTTTCTCCCACAGTGATAGTGTCAATATAAGCTTCCACTTCATTACGGTGTGGTTCATCTAAAGAACCCTCGAAAGGTATTTTGCAAACCTCGCAAAATGCAGCTAATGTCATCTCCCTAGCAACATCATATAAATGGAACTCTACTGTTGGAGGTGATTTCTTAGGGAAAAAGTAGAAGTTCTGCACAAAAGTATTTGTGAGTAAGAGATACTGTTGACGTTGGTCGCGGAGGAAGTTGGTGAGGCCGGCGTTCTCAATCAATAGATAGAAATCTCATAAATCCCGACACTTCTCAAGAAGTCATCGGAAGGCCATTCACACGGCCGGACCTCCGCGATACGAGGCAGATTAAATTTGGGCTTCTGTTCTTCTTCCTTTTATTTCTCCTTAGAACTTCGGCTCGACGAGCCCCTCATAAGTCTCTTCATTATTTCTGAAACAATCTGAAATTTTTAGTAACTTCAAACAAAGTGAACCAACTTCAATAAGATTGATAGCAACTACTCATACAAGTGCCTAGAGCATATATCAAGCATTAGAACTACTTGGAACCATATATATTTGACATGCAAGCTCAAGAACATGGTCACCTATGCAGCACAAATTTGCAATGAATAAAGCACTAGAACAAAAACTAATTGGACCAATGGAGGAGTCACATACCAAGGAACAATCTCCCCAAGCAGTTTTGCGAGAGGTGCTTTGAGCAAGGAGATCGAAAATCACAGCAAAAGTTGCTGGAACACAAGCTTGAGTTGGTTTTTCGGGTTTGTGCGAGACAGAGGAAGAAGATGGGTGCAGGAATAAGTGGAGGAGGGCCACCTTGGGCCCCCGAGGTAGGGGGGCGCGCCCAGGGAGGTAGGGCGCGCCCTCCACCCTCGTGACCAGGTGGCAGCTCCCCCCGCGGTAATTTTTGCACTAAAAATCCTTAAATATTCCCGAAAAAATCATATTAAATTGGCATGGCGTTCTGAGGACTTTTATTTTCGGGATATTTTTATATTGCACGGATAAGTCAGGAAACAGACAGAAAAATACTATTTTACTTTATTTCTACTAAAGAACAGAAAATATAAAGAGGGTACAGAAGGTTGTGCTTCTAGTTTCATCCATCTCATGCTCATCAAAAAGAATCCACTAACAAGGTTGATCAAGTCTTGTTAACAAACTCATTCCGATAATCATGGAACCGGAGAAATTTCGAATAACACTATGTTACCTCAACGGGGATATGGACATCCCCAACAATAAGTATATCATATTTCTTTTTGATAGTAGGAAGAGGAAATTCAAAACCTCCAAATATAATCGATGGAATTTGTCCAATAGAGTTGACACTATAAACTTGAGGTTGTTTCCTCGGAAAGTGCACCGTATGCTCATTACCATTAACATGAAAAGTGACATTGCCTTTGTTGCAATCAATAACAGCCCCTGCAATATTAAGGAAAGGTCTTCCAAGAATAATAGACATACTATCATCCTCAGGAATATCAAGAATAACAAAGTCCGTTAAAATAGTAACATTTGCAACCACAACAGGTACATCCTCACAAATACCGACAGGTATAGCAGTTGATTTATCAGCCATTTGCAAAGATATTTCAGTAGGTGTCAACTTATTCAAGTCAAGTCTACGATATAAAGAGAGAGGCATAACACTAACACCGGCTCCAAGATCACATAAAGCAGTTTTAACATAATTTCTTTTAATGGAGCAAGGTATAGTAGGTACTCCTGGATCTCCAAGTTTCTTTGGTATTCCACCCTTAAAAGTGTAATTAGCAAGCATGGTGGAAATTTCAGCCTCCGGTATCTTTCTTTTATTAGTAATGATATCCTTCATATACTTAGCATAAGGATTTGTTTTGAGCACATCAGTCAATCGCATACGCAAAAAGATAGGTCTAATCATTTCAGCAAAGCGCTCAAAATCCTCATCATCCTTTTTCTTGGATGGTTTCGGAGGAAAAGGCATGGGTTTCTGAACCCATGGTTCTCTTTCTTTACCATGTTTCCTAGCAGTCTCTTTTATCATAACGTTGATTCTTTGATTGTGGGTTATCAAGATCAACAGCAGGTTCAACTTCTACATCATTATCATTACTAGGTTGAGCATCATCATAAACACAATCATTAACATTTTCACTAGGTTCATGTTCATTACCAGATTGTGTTTTAGCATCAGACATAGAGATATCATTTGGATTATCAGGTGGTTCAGCAATAGGTTCACTAGAAGTTTGCACAGTTCTATCATTTTTCTTTTTCTTCCTTTTAGAAGGACTAGGTGCATCAATATTATTTCTTTGAGAATCTTGCTCGATTCTCTTAGGGTGGCCTTCAGGGTACAAAGGTTCCTGAGTCATTCTACCAGTTCTAGTAGCCACTCTAACAGCATAATCATTTTTCTTACTATTCATTTCATCAAGCATTTCTTTCTGAGCTTTAAGTACTTGTTCTACTTGAGTGGTAACCATAGAAGCATGTTTGCTAACAAGTTTAAGTTCACCTCTAATATTATCCATATTATCACTCAAACATTTAATCATAAAGGTATTCTTCTTTAATTGTCTACCAAAATAAGCATTAAAGTCATCTTGCTTAAACATAAAGTCATCAAACTCATCCAAGCACTGACTAGCAATTTTAGTAGGAGGGACTTCAACTTTATCATATCTATAGAGAGAATTTATCTTTACTACCTGTGTCGGGATATCGGGAGGTTCTTCAGTAAATAAGTAATTGAGATCATATACTTCTTCAACAGGCGGTAAATTAAGACCATGTATTTCTTCAATAGGAGGTAAATTCTTAACATCTTCAGCTTTAATACCTTTTTCTTTCATAGATTTCTTTGCCTCTTGCATATCTTCGGGACTGAGAAATAGAACACCTCTCTTCTTCGGAGTTGGTTTAGGAATAGGCTCAGTAATTGGCTCAGGAGCTGGCTCAGGAGTTGGCTCGGGAGGTGGCTCAGGAGGTGCCCAATTATTTTCATTTGCCAACATATTATTCAATAAAATTTCAGCGTCATCCGGTGTTCTTTCCCTGAAAAGAGAACCAGCACAACTATCCAGGTAATCTCTGGAAGCATCAGTTAGTCCATTATAAAAGATATCAAATATTTCAGGTTTCTTAAGAGGATGATCGGGCAAAGCATTAAGTAACTTGAGAAGCCTCCCCCAAGCTTGTGGGAGACTCTCTTCTTCAATTTGCACAAAATTGTATATTTCCCTCAAAGCAGCTTATTTCTTATGAGCAGGGAAATATTTAGCAGAGAAGTAATAAATCATATCCTGGGGACTTTGCACACAGGCAGGATCAAGAGAATTAAACCATTTCTTAGCATCACCCTTTAATGAGAACGGAAATATTTTGAGTATATAAAAGTGGCGCGATCTCAGATTATTAGTAAACAGGGCAGCTATTTCATCTAACTTACAAAGATGTGCCACAACAGTTTCAGATTCATAGCCATAAAAAGGATCAGATTCAACCAAAGTAATTATATCTGGATCAACAGTAATATCATTGTCGGTGTACTAGAGTAGGGGTACCCTAGTATCCCGAACTCGTGCACGGGCAGTTGCAGCGCCCCGAGGCAAGGCTTGCCGGACGACCGCCAGAGTCCTCTGTAGGTTCCTTTGGAGCCATTCAAGAACAAAGCATTCAAGATGAAGAGACAAGGCCCCGGCAAGAGGATCTTGCCGGGAAGAGACAAGGCCCCGGCAAGAGGAGCTTGCCGGGAAGGCCAACCACGGCACTTCAAGAAAGCTTGCCGCGACGCGCCCTGCGTCCCGACAAGATCCGGCGAGCGACAAGCTCCCAAACACGACAAGACGACGACCGTGGCAAGGAGCTTGCCGCGGGAAACCCCCACTTCGTGCCCGCGCTCCAGCACACCTGCTAACGTGTCGCTCTAGGACTCTCCCAAGCACACGTGGCAGGAGGCCGCGCAGCTAGGGGTACGCGGTGGCAAGCGGAGATGAAGAGAAGGCCATCGTGGCAAACGGTGGCGCTCCTAACGGTCACTTTTTGCACTGTTTAGGCGACTCAGACGGGCATTCAATGCTCTTGTCCCCTGCCGTCAGAGTTAGGTAGGGTGCACTGTGTCTACAGTAGCGGTAGGTGCAGCTACCACATTCTTTTTCCATTTCTACCCTTCTAGTCTACGTTGCCACCTGTCGGTGACCCCTTGAGAATATAAAAGGAGGCCCAGGCGCAACGTAGAAGGGGTTCGGCTCATTCGAAACACCAGAAACACTCCCACACTTAGTCTGATAGCGTCCATCGCTCCTGAGCAAGGATTCAATACACACAAACAAGCAGCAGTAGGGTTTTACGCATCTGTGCGGCCCGAAGCTGGGTAAAACTGCTAGCGTGTACCGCCTTGATCCGCTCTTTGCTCGACCTCCGCCCTCACCGAATCGAAAGGGGCTCGGTCCGCCGATCCCCATAGGTGTTCGTGGATCAGTTTCCCCGACATCTTTGGCGCGCCACGTAGGGGGGCGTCGAGATTGTGTGAACCCGATCCGGCGTGCACGCGAGCTAAATCTTCATCGTCTTCATCGACATGCCAACGAAGAAGAAGGATTCGGAGGCAGCTGTTCCGTCTGTGTCGCTTTCACCGCCTCCGGAGCAAGCGGGTGGTGGAGTGGACGCCGGCGGAAGAATGGGCGTCGACGAGGGAGCCCTTAGTGCGGCCAAGTCCAAGGACAAGGCAGCACAGACCTCGGCGTCCATGCGCACACCGTGCCCCTCTCAGGACGCGCGGGACCAGCGGCGTCATGGCGTTCGCAGCGCCATACGTCCACTGGGCCAAGATCAAGCTGGTGGTTCTCGTGGCGCTCAAGACCAACATGCACGTCAACATGCTGGCTCGAGCGAAGTATGGTCGCCTGGACGGGGCACTGCTCCTTCTAACGTGGTTAGGAGTCCGAGCACGCCCCACTCCTCGCACCGTTCACCTCCGCCAGGTAGGGGTTCAGGGATGGATAGGAAGGGGCTGGGAAGCCACGATCCGAACCCGCGAAGATGAAAGAGCCATGGGGCTCAACTCAACCTGACGCTCCCGAAGCCACCGCCAAGAGTGCTGAGGAGCAGTCTGCTCCGGCGAACCTCTTGGTTTGTTCCATTGAAGCAGACGCTCCCGACAAGTTTTGCTCCGGCAAGCTTGCCGGGGAATATCACGCTCCGGCAGGGCCGCAAGTCCTTGCCATAGAAGCGGATGTTCCCACAGCAACAGATACGCCTTTAGTCCTTGTTGTCGAGCCACAAGCTCTAGCATGGGCACAGCAGATTGTCCATTTCCTTCAGACAGGAGAGCTTCCCGAAGAGCAAGAAGAAGCGGAAAGAGTAGCCCGGCAGTCAAGTATGTACAAGTTTGTCGACAATACACTGTACAGAATAAGACTCAACGGTGTGAAATTGAAGTGCATTCGCTGGGAAGATGGACAACAGCTGTTGGCAGAGATACATGGAGGAATATGTGGTCACCACATTGGCGCAAGAGCACTTGCCGGCAAAGCATTCCGACAAGGCTTCTTTTGGCCGACAGCCCTCCAGGATGCAACTGCACAAGTAACCAAGTGTGAAGCGTGCCAGTTCCATTCGAAACAGATACACCAGCCAGCTCAAGCTCTCTAGACGATCCCTTTATCCTGGCCATTTTCGGTCTGGGGGCTCGACATTCTCGGCCCCTTCCCCCGAGCTGTCGGGGGCTTTGAGTTCTTGTACGTTGCAATCGACAAGTTCACAAAGTGGCCGGAAGTGGAACCAGTGAGGAAGGTGACAGCACAGTCAGCAGTCAAGTTCTTCAGGTCGATTGTTTGCCGTTTCGGGGTTCCTAACAGGATCATCACCGACAACGGCACGCAATTCACGAGCCGCACCTTCATGCAGTACATCCAAGACCTTGGCGCCAAGGTCTGCTTCGCTTCTGTTGCTCATCCGAGAAGCAATGGTCAAGCAAAGAGGGCAAATGCTGAAGTGCTGCGCGGGCTCAAGACCAGAACTTTCGACAGGCTGCACAAGTGCGGAAAGAACTGGATCGAGGAGCTGCCGGTGGTTCTTTGGTCAATCAGAACGACACCAAATCGAGCCACTGGCCAGACACCTTTCGCTCTAGTCTATGGAGCAGAGGCAGTTCTCCCCACGGAACTCGTTTACGGGTCGCCTCGAGTGCTCGCTTATGATGAGCTTGAGCAAGAGCAGCTGCGGCAAGATGACGCGCTGCTCCTTGAGGAAGACCGTCTCCAGGCTGC
The DNA here is from genome assembly GCF_002162155.2 of Triticum dicoccoides. Lineage (NCBI taxonomy): Eukaryota > Viridiplantae > Streptophyta > Magnoliopsida > Poales > Poaceae > Triticum > Triticum dicoccoides. The sequence continues at coordinate 746,763,637 of NC_041384.1, forward strand.
TGTGCGAGCCGCTCGCTACCAGCAAGCTTTGCGTCGCTACCATAGCCGCAAAGTTAAAGCCAGGAGCTTCGAGGAAGGCGACCTTGTTCTTCGGCGTGTTCAGTCCGCCAAGAATTCCAACAAGTTGACGCCGAAGTGGGAAGGCCCTTATCGGGTGAAACGAGTCACTAGGCCCGGCGCTGTCTGCCTTGAGACCGAAGATGGCATTCCGGTGAGCAACTCCTGGAACATAGAACATCTTCGTAAGTTTTACCCGTAGGGCGCGGTTGCCGGAAGCTTTTCCGGCAACCACCTTTTGTACAAGTCTTGCCGCTGTTGCATGTAATCCTTTGTACAAAGCCGGGCGTAGACCCCGTGCATCTATAATCCTTTTTCGCATATGTTATCTGACACTTTGTGCAGCACCAGACCCCGGTAAGCAATAACGAGCCGAAGAGCTCCATACTATTATTTTCTCTTCTTTCTTT
>NC_041384.1:746764468-746793057 GCF_002162155.2 Triticum dicoccoides
ATGGTGAGGACCAGGCCGTTCAAGAAAGTTTCTCCTTGCCGGGAAGCAGACGACAGAAAAGCTAAGTTGCTAAAGCTTGAGCAATCAATTTTTTAAGTTTTTAAGTTATTTTCCTTGAACGACCGTGCTTTGTATGGAAAACCTGTGCGCGGAGGAACCAACTCGTAGCTAGTTGCGCCTTTACTTTGTTTCGAGTCCGCTCAACAACTTAAGTGAGCTGCTAGCGCCCTTACTTTGCTTCGAGTCCGCTCAGCAACTTAAGTGAGCCACTAGCGCCCTTACTTTGTTTCGAGTTCGCTCAACAACTTAAGTGAGCTGCAACTAGTTGAGACAAGGTTGCTTGTCGGTAGCGACCCCGCCAGCAGGCTGCTGAAGTTCCGCACTCGGCGCTCGCGGCAAGGGTGCCTGCGCCTGCAAGTTTCCCTAGAAAGCGTAGGGCAGAACCATACAAAGCCAAGAGTCGAGTAAAGGAAGTAACACGGCAATTTTTTTTCTAAGATAGAGTTATATTACAAAGATAACTTGTCGCGCCTCTAATAAAGTGTTCCCATGACATGACTGGCAGCGACAAGAAAAGAAGAAAACGGACGGACTAATCTACGCGACCGCCGTAAACCCTTTTGACCTCGTTCACCCTGTCCACAATGGGTGCGACGAGGGCCTTAAGTGCGTCAAGATCAGCGTCCGCCGGCAGCCTCTTGAGGACGTTGGTGAGGTTGAGGCCCGGATTGCGGAAGGCCACCTTCACCAGCACCTTCTCCAGAACTCCGGCACAAATCGAGCGTGACTCGTCGGCCAACTGCTTTAGGATCCGTTCCCGGAGTTGCTGGAGCACCGCCGCCACGCCTTTGAATAACAGAGTGAGCTTGGCGCTGGGTTGGAGTTCCTCGTCGGAAGAGTACCCGAAGCCTTCCACTCCGGGGTTATAGCATGCATGCTAGAGGTCGAGTGTCCGTCCTTTTGCTTCTCTTTCGTTCGCAGGGCTCGCATATCCTGGCCAGACTGCTTGAGGACGAAAAGGAGAAGAAGGGCGCGCCGGCACCTGGGCCCCGGCAAGCCAGTATCGCTGGGGGCTGCGAGTGCCAAGAATCGTCCACGGCAAACCAGAGTTGCCGGGGGCTGCAATATCAGATAAGTCTATCATCCCTCATCATGCATCCTCTTATGGACTGGGGAATGCGAAACCGCGTTTCTTCCCGAAAACTACCGTGCTCCCTCAACTCTAGGCCCTGGGGCTCGTTCCCGGGGGCCAAGTTTGGTCGTAGTCGCGGCAGCAAAGGGATGAAACGAGGAGACCACACCCACCTCGTTCCCGCCTCCGTCAAAGGCATGAGAAAGGTCGAGCGACATGGGAAGGCGGCAGGGCCTGTTGCCGGGAGATGAAATGTCTGTCCGAGGGATACCAAGGATTTGCTCCTTGGCGTGGGTTCAACTCGCGAGACAAATAACCCGGCAAGCATCCCCTTTTCATTAAAAAAACATCCCACTCAGGTACAGTCCATAGAGGATGAAAAACATGAAAGAGAGGATTACAAGTTTTAGATACAGCTAAGGCCCGAAGGCTTACAAATTAAAAAGATAAGATGCCTGTAATCCCTTTCCTATCCCTCTCTTCAGGAGGCAGGTCAAGGAGGCGAAAAGGGCAAAAAGGAGCGCCTAGGCGAGCTACGGGTGCCAGAAGACACCAAGAGAACATCCCGAGGGCCGTCCGAAGGCTGGACGGCGATGGCGGCGCTGGTAGCGGGGCTCGAAGACGGGGCGGCAGGACGTCAGCACGCTGTCGAGGGCACCACGCCCTCGTACTCCGACCTGACGGCCTTGTCGCCAGCCCTCTTCCCCTTCCGCAGCCTCCCTACGCCAGCCGCCCAAGAAGACGACCCCGGGGAGTTCAAGGAGCCGGCGACACGGATGATGGGGTCGCCGGTGCCGTGCGAAGCGGCGCCCGACGCCTAGTCGGACCCGCCACCCCGCCGCCCGCTACTCTCATCGTCGCTGTCGCTCTCCTCCTCGTCACTCTCGCTCGAGGAGGAGCCTTCGCTATCGGAGGAGCTGTCCACGCAGCATTTCGCCCGAGTGCCGAAGCACCCGAAGACCTTGACGGAGAGGAGATCGCCCTCCATCAACTTAAAATGGAGGGTAAACCCCTCCATCAGGCTGTGGATACGGGCGAACGTCTTCCACCCTCGATCAAGATACATCACATTAGGGGCTGGGAATACAACGCGGACTCGCGTGCCGCTGATCCCACAGCCCCTCATGTGCAGTCTCAGTGTCTCGGGCGGGTCCAACTCCATCGCGCTCGCAAACGAAGCTGGAAGCCGGAGGCGACGACGAGGCGCCCGGTGCAGCTTGACGAAGAACTCGCAAGGGTCGTCCCCTATATGGACCGCCGTGGGGGGAGGAGCCGCCGGCGGAGGCGAAGCTGGCGCGCCGCCCCGCCCGCCTCTTCCCCGAGCGCCTCGACCTCGTCCTCGACCTCGTCCGCGACCTCGCCCCCTCCCTCTTCCCCTTATGGCTGGCTCTGCCACCACGGGCGCGGGAGAGGGAGAGATGCGCTGTCTGGCGGCGACCCTCGCCGCCATCGATGAAGGGCCTGGGTTCCCTTTCTCCATGGCAAATGAGAGAAAGGGGAGCAGAAGCTGAAGAAAGGAGGAGATGAGAGAGTGCGGGTTTCTGTGCTCCCCTCCCGCTCTTTATAAAGGAGCGAGGTGGGGGCTCGGCCGCCCCGCTCAGCGAATCAAGGTACGGGAAGAGCAGGGAGTCGGGGCCAACCCGCTGCCTCTGCTCGCGACGGCCCAGTTTCCTACTTCCACCGTCCGCGACCCCAAGCGCATGGGAGCCGCGTGGCGGGGATACAGAACCAAGGCGATGGGTGAGGCGGCCTCGCTCCGCCTCGTGATCGCGGGGAGTGGACGTCCCGAAAACCGCGCACCGGCCCCGTCCAGTAAATGCACCACGCCCCCACGCCTACCTCCGTTTAGGGAGGAGGGCGTGAACCGTCCCCATCATCGTGGCTTGACGCATGCTCGAGGGGCTTAGCCCCGCGCATGCCGCCCGCGTCACCCACGACGCTGCGTTTGACGCGTGCCGTTCTGGGCGTGCGCGGTGGGAGCGGAGAGATATGCGGCGTGACCTAGGCCGCGCGTGCCCGTGCACTGTTTTGGGCCTGGCCCAACAGCGCTCGGCACCGTGTGTGGCCCAGGCCCGGGGGCTCCTGTCGGTGTACTAGAGTAGGGGTACCCTAGTATCCCGAACTCGTGCACGGGCAGTTGCACCGCCCCGAGGCAAGGCTTGCCGGACGACCGCCAGAGTCCTCCGTAGGTTCCTTTGGAGCCATTCAAGAACAAAGCATTCAAGATGAAGAGACAAGGCCCCGGCAAGAGGATCTTGCCGGGAAGAGACAAGGCCCCGGCAAGAGCAGCTTGCCGGGAAGGCCAACCACGACACTTCAATAAAGCTTGCCGCGACGCGCCCTGCGTCCCGACAAGATCCGGCGAGCGACAAGCTCCCAAACACGACAAGACGACGACCGCGGCAAGGAGCTTGCCGCGGGAAACCCCCACTTCGTGCCCGCGCTCCAGCACACCTGCTAACGTGTCGCTCTAGGACTCTCCCAAGCACACGTGGCAGGAGGCCGCGCAGCTAGGGGTACGCGGTGGCAAGCGGAGATGAAGAGAAGGCCATCGTGGCAAATGGTGGCGCTCCTAACGGCCACTTTTTGCACTGTTTAGGCGACTCAGACGGGCATTCAATGCTCTTGTCCCTGCCGTCAGAGTTAGGTAGGGTGCACTGTGTCTACAGTAGCGGTAGGTGCAGCTACCGCATTCTTTTTCCATTTCTACCCTTCTAGTCTACGTTGCCACCTGTCGGTGACCCCTTGAGAATATAAAAGGAGGCCCAGGCGCAACGTAGAAGGGGTTCGGCTCATTCGAAACACCAGAAACACTTCCACGCTCAGTCTGAGCAAGGATTCAATACACACAAACAAGCAGCAGTAGGGTTTTACGCATCCGTGCGGCCCGAAGCTGGGTAAAACTGCTCGCGTGTACCGCCTCGATCCACTCTTTGCTCGACCTCCGCCCTCACCGAATCGAAAGGGGCTCGGTCCGCCGATCCCCATAGGTGTTCGTGGATCAGTTTCCCCGACAATCATAATAATCCTGATCAGGAACACAGATAGGTGAAGTAGCAAAAGCAGGGTCGGGTCTCATCCTACCTCTAAAAGATTCCTTACTCCACTTAATTAGTAACCTCTTACGTTCAGGTTTATCCGGACAAGCAAGAATAGCTTCATAAGATTCATTATTAAAAAGATAACCCTCAGGAATAACAGGCATAGGTTCATCATCACTAACATCATCGTGTTCAGGTTCACTAATTTCTCTTTCTCTAAACTTAGGAATTTGCTCATCTAGAAATTCACCAAGTGGCACAGTAGTATCAAGCATAGAAGTAGTTTCATCATAAGTATCATGCATAGCAGAAGTGGCATTATCAATAACATGCGACATATCAGAATTCATAGCAGTAGTAGGTTTAGGTGTCGCTAGCTTACTCATAACAGAAGGTGAATCAAGTGCAGAGCTAGATGGCAGTTCCTTACCTCCTCTCGTAGTTGAGGGATAAATTTTTGTCTTAGCGTCTTTCAAGTTCTTCATAGTGTCCAGCAGATATAAATCCCAAGTGACTCAAAGAATAGAGCTATGCTCCCCGGCAACGGTGCCAGAAAAGGGTCTTGATAACCCACAAGTATAGGGGATCGCAACAGTTTTCGAGGGTAGAGTATTCAACCCAAATTTGTTGATTCGACACAAGGGGAGCCAAAGAATATTCTCAAGTATTAGCAGCTGAGTTGTCAATTCAACCACACCTGGAAACTTAGTATCTGCAACAAAGTGTTTAGTAGCAAAGTAATATGATAGTGGTGATAACGGTAACAAAGTAAAGACAGCAAAAGTAATGTTTTTGGTATTTTTGTAGTGATTGTAACAGTAGCAACGGAAAAGTAAATAAGCGTAAACCAGTATATGGAAAACTCGTAGGCACCGGATCAATGATGGATAATTATGCCGGATGTGGTTCATCATGTAACAGTCATAACATAGGGTGACACAGAACTAGCTCCAGTTCATCAATATAATGTAGGCATGTATTCCGTAAATAGTCATACGTGCTTATGGAAAAGAACTTGCATGACATCTTTTGTCCTACCCTCCCGTGGCAGCGGGGTCCTATTGGAAACTAAGGGATATTAAGGCCTCCTTTTAATAGAGAACCGGGACAAAGCATTAACACATAGTGAATACATGAACTCCTCAAACTATGGTCATCACCGGGAGTGGTCCCGATTATTGTCACTTCGGGGTTGCCGGATCATAACACATAGTAGGTGACTATAGACTTACAAGATAGGATCTAGAACTCACATATATTCATGAAAACATAATAGGTTCAGATCTGAAATCATGGCACTCGGGCCCTAGTGACAAGCATTAAGCATAGCAAAGTCATAGCAACATCAATCTCAGAACATAGTGGATACTAGGGATCAAACCCTAACAAAACTAACTCGATTACATGATAAATCTCATCCAACCCATCACCGTCCAGCAAGCCTACGATGCAATTACTCATGCACGGCGGTGAGCATCATGAAATTGGTGATGGAGGATGGTTGATGATGATGACGGCGACGAATCCCCCTCTCCGGAGCCCCGAACGGACTCCAGATCAGCCCTCCCGAGAGAGATTAGGGCTTGGCGACGGCTCCGTATCGTAAAACGCGATGAAACTTTCTCTCTGATTTTTTCTCCTCGAAAGCCAATATATGGAGTTGGAGTTGGCGTCGGAGGGCCACCAGGGGGCCCACGAGGTAGGGGGGCGCGCCCAAGGGGGAGGGGCGCGCCCCCCACCCTCGTGGACAGGGTGTGGGCCCCCTGGTCTTCATCTTTGGCGAGGATTTTTTATTATTTATTTTAAGATATCCCATGGAGTTTCAGGTCATTCCGAGAACTTTTGTTTTCTGCACATAAAACAACACCATGGCAATTCTGCTGAAAACAGCGTCAGTACGGGTTAGTTCCATTCAAATCATATAAGTTAGAGTCCAAAACAAGGGCAAAAGTGTTTGGAAAAGTAGATACGACGGAGACGTATCATTAGGAACCATGTCCAACTCTCTAAATCTTCCTTATCAACCACACCAAAGGCTATGGGGTAGATGTTGTTGTTTCCATCTCTTCCTGTGGCTGCAAGAATTTGCTGTCCAGTGGTTAGCTTGATGAAGCAACCATCAAGCCTTGCATCCATACCCAAATTAGCTACCATAAATTTACAACAAGATATTTTGAACAAAATGCAGTTATAGATTTACCTATAAAGGGCCTGCAACCATTAAGAAATCTTTGCTTTGATGCATGCAAGCAGTAGAACATGTACTTAAATCTAGGAGTTGGGGCAGGGTTTTCTGGGTCCTCAAATGTTGTAACTACACACCTGCTACCAGGGTTTGTGTCAAGAACTGCTTGTAGGTAGTCCCTCAGTCGATAATACTGCTCCTTCTGGTCACCTTGTACAACCTTAATAGCCTTCCTCCTTGCCCTATAGGCCACACTCTTTGATACATCAACTGAAAACTTGACTTTGCTATTTTTAATAAGTGAATCCACAGGTGCTCTAGGATCTGCTCTAAGAGAAGGCTCAGCTGCTTTGGAAAGCGACTTAGTAGTAACCTTTGTGTTCTCTGCTGATGCTGGACAAGTGTGCTCCATGTTACACTTCTTAATGCAAAATGTTCTTTCATGAGCAATCCTGGCGGCACACATGTAAAATTCACATCCATGCTCTTTCTGTGAACACCAAACAATAATTCTTGTTGGAGTGTTCCTGTGGTAGTGAAAAGACCTCAATGTCCTTATATGAAAATCTCTTAATGCTTCTTTGAACTGGTAAACACTATCAAAACACAAGCTCTTGCACAAGAGTAAATGTGAATTGGGAATTGAGGGGTCAAAATATAGCCTTTCCTTCATTTTTTTCTTACTACTCTTTGTCTTTGGCTTCTTCATGAGGTATGGTAGTTCAACTTCATCTTCTTCTTCCTCATCACTTATGCCTGCATCATCATCAAAACAAAACTCATCTGCTTCAGGAAAACAATCTTCAAAACGTTTTTTCTCTACCTCATTGTGACATATGCTAGTTGGACCAGGATTCTTCACATGTTTCACAATAGCAATAGTTTGCAATGTTGTATCCTCTTCAGAGGCATGCTCTATTTCCATTAGTTGAACAGCCTCAGCACTCCCATCTGAATGAACTGAATCCTGAGAACAAAATTCAGACACTTCGGTGTCTCCTTCAAAGTGGTTCAAATCTGCCTCTCTTTGAATCCTGCTCCTCTCAAGCTGAGCCTTTCTATCATCTATCTGATTCTGAAGCTCAGATTGCTCCACAACATTTTCAACACAACAGCTCTCTTGAGTGTTCATGTAATTCTCATTAGCATGTGTACTAATTCCAGTTTGAACATTTCTCACAACCTTTATGTTCACTAGCTTCACATGATGAAAAAACTCCAACATTTCATGAACACTAGCTTCATTACCTAAATACTTTACTCTTTCATATCCAATTTCCTCCTCCTTCACATAGTACATGTAATCACTGTCCCCATACCCTTCACTAGCAATGAGTGATTGTAGAGTAAGCAAAGAAATATATGACTCAAATATACCCCTTTTCACAGGGTTTCTTCCTTCTAAATGAAACTATATCTCCCACTTCTGGCCAGCCAAACTGCACAAATAAGTGCTCATGAATTGAATTGAAATTGACTGAGCTACAAGTGCAATACAGTTTATTGACTCCAGGTTACTACACATGTCCAACTAACAGAAACAAACATCTTACTAATTTGCCAGATTGAAGCAGCTAACCATAGGCCCAGCAGATGATACTTGCATACCTACAACCCATTGGCGATGACTGGGAGAGCGGTGCCTCCTGCTGCTGCGAGCCGGCCTGCGTCGAGAAACTGGTTCTCCCCAACCAATTATGGACTGAGCCGCTGGCCATCGGTGGAGGCGCGGGCGAGGCAGCTACGTCCAAACTTGTGTCACCGCCGCCAGCGTCGCCGCCGCCAGCGCCGCCACCCTCCGGAATCAACGAGGACATGGCGGCCGCCACCTAGTTCAGAGAGAGGGAGAGGAGGGAGAGAGTGAAACGAGAGGGGAACGGATCAGATCTTGACCCGCAGCCCATCGACAGCCGCCGTTCGGACAGCGGACGGGGCGTTAACGGCCGTCACCGTGCGGTGGACGTCCGTAGGCCAGCGTGGCTACTGAATCGCGGGCCCAACCGGTCAGATTCGGGTTTAGCGCGGCCGAAGCGAGCGATTTCTTGACTTGGTAGTTTTTGGTCACGGTTTAGGACAAATTTGGTAGTTTTTGGCACAAAATCGTAGAGTGGTAGTTTTTCGTCACGTTTCCGTCAATTGTGGTAGTTTTTGTTAAATACTCTGTTTCCTGCAACCCAATAATGTCAATCCGTTCCTGCCTCATATAGTCAATCACCGAGAGGCCAATATCGTGAGATAAACTAGGTAATCGACATTAACCCTCACTAACCCTATTGTCATCTGCACCAAGACAACCATTGGGCAACAATGCACTTTCACCACGTTTTTCAGGTACAGATGATGTTACTATAATTTCATTCCAGGAGGAAATCCATGGGTGATTACCATTCAGGAAGTTATCTCCCTGATGGATAGCATTCATATCATTTGCGGCACGTTTTCTTGAGTGGTTACCCAAGTCAGCGTTCTAGCCATTTTAGCTATCCTCGCACATGATTGGCTCCCGCTGGAGGTCTTCAAATCTTCCAAGGGGATGTTTATCTTCATGAGTGTTGCAAGGTATAATATGTTGACCCCACACAGAAATGCACTAGTAATTACTAGAAATACCCATGAAAGTTAGTTAACCTCAATAGGTATAATAGTGTTTTTGTCATGAATGCAAATGACATGAACGGATAGGCGATATTTTTGTAAACATGTTGATTGCATTTATTTTTTCAGTTCATATGTGTTGGTTATGAATTTCCAAACCATAGAAGGCTCTCTGCAATTTCGAAAATTAATTTCTATCGCCGCTGAGCTAGCCACCAGACAGTTTATGACAAGTGGGTTCAAGTTGGCGTGCGCCGGCCTCTCGCGATGGATTCAAACACTGGAGTTAGAATGCTGCATGGCGGTAGGAGCAAGGCAGAGGGTTTAGGCGCACACACACGTGCGGCAGGAGCTGGCTGTCTGGGGTCACGACGTGGTGTGGGGAGGAGCTGGTGGTGGTTGGGAGGCATGGCGGCATGACATCGGTGTGATGGTATGTGCATGGCGCAGGCCAGAGGGCACTAGAGAGCACGCAAGAAGGGGAAGGGAAAACAAACAAGGAAGCCACATAAAGGACGACCACGTCTAGCGTAGCGCGGAAAGGCACGGGGCGTTTTTTTGGAACACGATACATACGCAATCGCTCATATATACGCGCATACACTCACCCCTATGAACACATACACGCACACCCTACCCCTATGAGCACCTCCGAGTGACTGAGCCGGCATATGATCATCTTGAGATTTACGAAGTCACCGTAGGCACCTCGTCGTCGACGAGAACGTCTCCTCCATAAATATCAGGGAAGAAGCCCATACCAGGGAGAAAGAAGAGCTGAACAGGTTCTAATACTGATTTCTGCAATGTGTTGAAGAAAACCCAGCGAGAGGAGGAGAGGCAAGGAGTCCAGGAAGAAAGGCACATGTAGCTTAACCCAGTACTACCCTTGATCCGGGAACACAACTTTCAAGGTGAAACTGATGAGGACACCACAATCATCAACAAGTCTTCAACAATTATAGGTCCAATCACCAGAAGTCGCACCAAACTAATAAGTGACCAGGTGAACGCTAACTTAAGTTTATCTTATAACCTTGATGACACAACTATGCTGGAACTTAGGTATCACATGGAAGAAATCCAACAACCTATGAGGTCTTGAAGCAACCGGTCTAGCGGAACAAGTTTGGAGAAAACAATTTTTAGGTGAAGCTGATGCTGTTAGTTTTTTTACCTCTGATATTTCATTGTGCCACACCCATGTAGTGGATGCGGGAATTCATTCTATTTTGGGACAACCCAATAACTATTTCGAAAATTCCAAATAAATCCTAGAGGCTATTGGGAACGCAGTAATTTCAAAATTTTCCTATGCACAACAACAAGAGGGGAGAGTATTGTCTACGTACCCTCGTAGACTGTAAGCGGAAGCGTTATGACAAAACGGTTGATGTAGTCGTACGTCTTCACGATCGACCGATCTAGTACCGAAGATACATCACCTCCGCGATCTGCACACGTTCGGCTCAGTGACGTCCCGCGAACTCACGATCCAGTAGAGCTTCGAGGGAGAGCTTCGTCAGCATGACGGCGTGATGACGGTGATGATGTTGCTACCGGAACAGGGCTTCGCCTAAGCACCACTACGATATTACCGAGGTGGATTATGGTGGAGGGGGCACCGCACACGGCTAAAGATCAATGATCAACTTGTGTGTCTATGGGGTGCCCCTCCCCCGTATATAAAGGAGTGTATGAGGGGGAGGGGGCCGGCCTCTCTAGGCGCGCCCCAAGGGAGTCCTACTCCCATCGGGAGTAGGATTCCCCCTTCCCTTTGTTGGTTCTAGGAGAGAAGGAAGGAGGAGGAAGAAGGAAGGAAAGGGGGGGGCTCCCAATTCGGATTGGGCTTGGGGGGGGGGCCCTCCTTTGCTTCTTTCCCCTCTCTTCCACTAAGGCCCAATAAGGCCCATATACCTCTCGGGGGGTTCCGGTAACCTCCCGTTACTCCGGTATACTCCCGATTTCACCCGGTACCATTCCGATGTCCAAACATAGGTTTCGAATATATCAATTTTTTACTTATCGACCTTTTATAGACTCCTCATCATGTCCGTGATCAAATCCGGGACTCCGAACTACCTTCGGTACATCAAAACACATAAACTCGTAACACCGATCGTCACCGAACGTTAAGCGTGCGGACCCTACGGGTTCGAGAACTATGTAGACATGACCGGGACATGTCTCCGGTCAATAACCAATAGCGGAACCTGGATGCTCATATTGGTTCCTACATATTCTACGAAGATCTTTATCGGTCAAACCGCATAACGATATACGTTGTTCCCTTTGTCATCGGTATGTTACTTGCCCGAGATTCGATCGTCGGTATCTCAATACCTAGTTCAATCTCATTACCGGCAAGTCTCTTTACTCGTTTTGTAATGCTACATCTCGTAACTAACTCATTAGCTACATTGCTTGCAAGGCTTATAGTGATGTACATTACCGAGAGGGCCCGGAGATACCTCTCCGACAATCGGAGTGACAAATCCTAATCTTGATCCATGCCAACTCAACAAACACCATCAGAGACACCTGTAGAGCACCTTTATAATCACCCAGTTACATTGTGACGTTTGGTAGCAGACAAAGTGTTCCTCCGGTATTCGGGAGTTGCATGATCTCATAGTCATAGAAACATGTATAGTTATGGAGAAAGCAATAGAAACAAACTAAACGATCATCGTGCTAAGCTAACGGATGGGTCAAGTCAATCACATCATTCTCTAATGATGTGATCCCGTTAATCAAATGACAACTCATGTCTATGGTTAGGAAACATAACCATCATTGATTCAACGAGCTAGTCAAGTAGAGGCAAACTAGTGACATCTGTTTATCTATGTATTCACACATGTACTAAGTTTCCGGATAATACAATTCTAGCATGAATAATAAATATTTTATCATGATATAAGGAAATATAAATAACAACTTTATTATTGCCTCTAGGGAATATTTCCTTCATTCTCCCACTTGCACTAGAGTCACTAATCTAGATTACATTGTAGTGATTCTAACAGCCATGGAGTCTTGGTGCTGACCATGTTTTGCTCGTGAGAAAGGCTTAGTCAACGAGTCTGCAACATTCAGATCCGCATGTATCTTGCAAATCTCTATGTCTCCCTCCTTGACCTGATCGCGGATGGAATTGAAGCGTCTCTTGATGTGCTTGGTTCTCTTGTGAAACCTGGATTCCTTTACCAAGGCAATTGCACCAGTATTGTCACAAAAGATTTTCGTTGGACCCGTTGCACTAGGTATGACAACTAGATCGGATATGAACTTCTTCATCCAGACTCCTTCATTTGCTGCTTCCGAAGCAGCTATGTATGCCGCTTCACACATAGATCCCGCCACGATGCTCTGCTTGGAACCGCACCAACTGACAGCTCCACCATTCAATAAAAACACGTATCCGGTTTGTGACTTAGAGTCATTCGGATCAGTGTCAAAGCTTGCATCGACGTAACCGTTTACGATGAGCTCTTTGTCACCTCCATATATGAGAAACATATCCTTAGTCCTTTTCAGGTATTTCAGGATGTTCTTGGCCGCTGTCCAGTGATCCACTCCTGGATTACTTTGGTACCTCCCTGCTAAACTTATAGCAAGGCACACATCAAGTCTGGTACACAACATTGCATACATGATAGAGCCTATGGCTGAAGCATAGGGAACACCTTTCATTTTCTCTCTATCTTCTGAAGTGGGGGCATTGAGTCTGACTCAATTTCACACCTTTTAATACAGGCAAGAACCCTTTCTTTGCGTGATTCATTTTGAACGTCTTCAAAACTTTATCAAGGTATGTGCTTTGTGAAAATCTAATCAAGCGTCTTGATCTATCTCTATAGATCTTGATGCCCAATATATAAGCAGCTTCACCGAGGTCTTTCATTGAAAAATTCTTATTCAAGTATCCTTTTATGCTATTCAAAAATTAAGTATCATTTCCGATCAACAATATGTCATCTACATATAATATCAGAAATGCTACGGAGCTCCTACTCACTTTCTTGTAAATACAGGCTTCTCCAAAAGTCTGTACAAAACCATATGCTTTGATCACACTATCAAAGCATATATTTCAACTCCGAGAGGCTTGCACCAGTCCATAAATGGATCACTGGAGCTTGCCCACTTTGTTAGCACCTTTTGGATCGACAAAACTTTCTGGTTGCATCATATACAACTCTTCTTTAAGGTATCCATTAAGGAATGCAGTTTTGACATCCATTTGCCAAATTTCATAATCATAAAATGCGGTAATTGCTAACATGATTCGGACGGACTTGAGTATCTCTACGGGTGAGAAGGTCTCATCGTAGTCAACTCCGTGAACTTGTCGAAAACCTTTTGCAACAAGTCGAGCTTTGTAGACAGTAATATTACCGTCAACGTCAGTCTTCTTCTTGAAGATCCATTTATTCTCTATGGCCTGCCCATCATTGAGCAAGTCAACCAAAGTCCATACTTTGTTCTCATACATGGATCCCATCTCAGATTTCATGGCTCAAGCCATTTTGCGGAATCTGGTCTCATCATCGCTTCCTCATAGTTGTAGGTTCATCATGGTCAAGTAACATGACTTCCAGAACAGGATTACCGTACCACTCTGGTGCGGATCTTACTCTGGTTGACCTACGAGGTTCGGTAGTAACTTGATCAGAAATTTCATGATCGTCATCATTAGCTTCCTCACTTACTGGTGTAGGAATCACTGGAACTGATTTCAGTGATGAACTACTTTCCAATAAGGGAGAAGGTACAATTACCTCATCAAGTTCTACTTTCCTCCCACTCACTTCTTTCAAGAGAAACTCCTTCTCTAGAAAGGATCCATTCTTAGCAACGAATATCTTGCCTTCGGATCTGTGATAGAAGGTGTACCCAACAGTCTCCTTTGGGTATCATATGAAGACACATTTCTCCGATTTGGGTTCGAGCTTATCAGGTTGAATCTTTTTCACATAAGCATCACAACCCCAAACTTTAAGAAACGACAACTTGGGTTTCTTGCCAAACCACAGTTCATAAGGTGTCGTCTCGACGGATTTAGATGGTGCCCTATTTAACGTGAATGCAACCGTCTTTAAAGCATAACCCCAAAACGATAGCGGTAAATCAGTGAGAGACATCATAGATCGCACCATATCTAATAAAGTGCAGTTACGACGTTCGGGCACACCATTACGTTGTGGTGTTCCAGATGGCGTGAGTTGCGAAACTATTCCACATTGTTTCAAATGAAGTCTAAACTCAAAACTCAAATACTCACCTCTCGTAGAAACTTGATTTTCTTGTTACGATGATTTTCCACTTCACTCTGAAAATCTTTGAACTTTTCAAATGTTTCAGACTTATGTTTCATCAAGTAGATATACCCACATCTGCTCAAATCATCTGTGAAGGTGAGAAAATAACGATATCTGCCGCGAGCTTCAATGTTCATTTGACCATATTTATCAGTATGTATGATTTCCAATAACTCTGTTGCTCGCTCCATTGTTCCGGAGAACAGAGTTTTAGTCATCTTGCCCATGAGGCATGGTTCGCAAGTACCAAGTGATTCATAATCAAGTGATTCCAGAAATCCATCAGAATGGAGTTTCTTCATGCACTTTACACCAATATGACCTAAACGGCAGTGCCACAAATAAGTTGCACTATCATTATCAACTCTGCATCTTTTGGCTTCAATACTATGAACATGTGTATCACTACTATCAATATTTAGTAAAAATAGACCACTCATCAAGGGTGCATGACCATAAAAGATATTACTCATATAAAGAGAACAACCATTATTCTCTTATTTAAATGAATAACTGTATCGCATTAAACAAGATCCAGATATAATGTTCATGCTCAACGCTGGCACCAAATAACAATTATTATTCAGGTCTAAAACTAATCTCGAAGGTTGATGTAGAGGTAGCGTGCCGACGGCGATCACATCGACTTTGGAACCATTTCCCACGCGCATCGTCACCTCATCCTTAGCTAATCTTCGCTTAATTCGTAGCCCCTATTTCGAGTTGCAAATGTTAGCAACTGAACCAGTATCAAATACCCAGGCACTACTGCATGCATTAGTAAGGTACACATCAATAACATGTATATCAAATATACCTTTCACTTTGCCATCCTTCTTCTCCACAAAATACTTGGGGCACTTCCGCTTCCAGTGAACAGTTCCTTTGTAGTAGAAGCACTCAGTCTCAGGCTTAGGTCCAGACTTGGGTTTCTTCACTTAAGCTGCAACTGGTTTGATGTTCTTTTTGAAGTTCCCCTTCTTCCCTTTACCCTTTTTCTTGAAACTGGTGGTCTTGTTGACCATCAACACTTGATGCTCCTTCTTGATTTCTACCTCCGCAACCTTTAGCATTGCGAAAAGCTCAGGAATCGTCTTATCCATCCCTTGCATATTATAGTTCATCACGAAGCTCTTGTAGCTTTGTGGCAGTGATTGAAGAACTCTGTTAATGACACTATCATCAGGAAGATTAACTCCCAGTTGAGTCAAGTGATTGTGGTACCCAGACCTTATATGTTCACTGACAGAACTTATCTCCTTCATCTTGCAGCTGTAGAACTTATTGGAGACTTTATATCTCTCAATCCGGGCATTTGCTTGAAATATTAACTTCAACTCCTGGAACATCTCATATGCTTCATGATGTACAAAACGTCGTTGAAGTCCCGGTTCTAAGCCGTAAAGCATGGCACACTTAACAATCGAGTAGTCATCAACTTTGCTCTGTTAGGTGTTCATAACATCTGGCGTTGCTCCTGCAGCGGGTTTGTCACCTAGCGGTGCTTCCAGGACATAATTCTTCTATGCAGCAATGAGAATAATCCTCAAGTTACGGACCCAGTCCATGTAGTTGCTACCATCATCTTTCAACTTAGCTTTCTCTAGGAACGCATTAAAATTCAACGGAACAACAGCACAGGCCATCTATCTACAACAACATAGACATGCAAATTACTATCAAGTACTAAGTTCATGATAAATTAAGGTTCAATTAATCAAATTACTTAAGAACTCCCACTTAGATAGACATCTCTCTAATCATCTAAGTGATCACATGATCCATATCAACTAAACCATGTCCGATCATCAGGTGAGATGGAGTAGTTTTCAATGGTGAACATCACTATGTTGATCATATCTACTATATGATCACGCTCGACCTTTCGGTCTCCAGTGTTCTGAGGCCATATCTGCATATGCTAGGCTCGTCAAGTTTAACCCGAGTATTCCGTGTGTGCAAAACTAGCTTGCACCCGTTGTATGCGAACGTAGAGCTTATCACACCCGATCATCACGTGGTGTGTCGGCACGATGAACTGTAGCAACGGTGCATACTCAGGGAGAACACTTATACCTTGAAATTTAGTGCGAGATCATCTTATAATGCTATCGCCGAACTAAGCAAGATAAGATGCATAAAGGATAAACATCACATGCAATCAATATAAGTGATATGATATGGCCATCATCATCTTGTGCCTTTGATCTCCATCTCCAAAGCACTGTCATGATCACCATCGTCACCAGCTTGACACCTTGATCTCCATCGAAGCATTGTTGTCATCTCACCAACTATTGCTTCTACGACTATCACTACCGCTTAGTGATAAAGTAAAGCAATTACATGGCGATTGCATTTCATACAATAAAGCGACAACCATATGGCTCCTGCCAGTTGCCGATAACTGTGTTACAAAACATGATCATCTCATACAATAAAATTTAGCATCATGTCTTGACCATATCACATCACAACATGCCCTGCAAAAACAAGTTAGACGTCTTCTACTTTGTTGTTGCAAGTTTTACGTGGCTGCTACGGGCTGAGCAAGAACTGTTCTTACCTACGCCTCAAAAACCACAACGCGGTATAGTGATTGCTTTTTGATCTTCAGAAAGAACCCTGTTCATTGAATCCGATTCAACTAAAGATGGAGAAATAGACACCCACTAGCCACCTGTGTGCGAAGCACGTCGGTAAAACTAGTCTCGCGTAAGCGTACGTGTAATGTCAGTCTGGGCCGCTTCATCCAACAATGCTGCTGAATCAAGAATCAACTAGTGACAGCAAGCAATATGTATATACCCACGCCCACAACTCCTTTGTGTTCTACTCATGCATATAACATCTACGCATAAACCAGGCTCGGATGGCACTGTTGGGGAACGCAGTAATTTCAAAAAAATTATTACGCACACGCAAGATCATGGTGATGCACAACAATGAGAGGGGAGAGTATCGTCTACGTACCCTCGTAGACTATAAGCAGAAGCGTTATGACAACGTGGTTGATGTAGTCGTACGGCTTCACGATCGACCGATCTAGTACCGAAGATACGGCACCTCGGCGATCTGCACACGTTCGGCTTGGTGACGTCCCGCGAACTCACGATCCAGTAGAGCTTCGAGGCAGAGCTTCGTCAGCACGACGGCGTGATGATGGTGATTATGTTGCTACCGGAACAGGGCATCGCCTAAGCACCGCTACGATATTACCGAGGTGGATTATGGTGGAGGGGGCACCGCACACGGCTAAAGATCAATGATCAACTTGTGTGTCTGTGGGGTGCCCCCTCCCCCGTATATAAAGGAGTGGAGGGGGGGGAGGGGGCCGGCCTCTCTAGGCGCGTCCCAAGGGAGTCCTACTCCCACAGGGAGTAGGATTCCCCCCTTCCCTTTGTTGGTTCTAGGAGAGAAGGAAGGAGGAGGAAGAAGGAAGGAAGGGGGGGGCGCCTCCTCCTTTGCTTCTTTCCCCTCTCTTCCACTAAGGCCCAATAAGGTCCATATACCTCCCGGTACTCTGGTATACTCCCGATTTCACCTGGAACCATTCCGATGTCCAAACATAGGCTTCCAATATATCGATTTTTTTACGTCTCGACCATTTCGAGACTCCTCGTCATGTCCGTGATCAAATCCGGGACTCCGAACTACCTTCGGTACATCAAAACACATAAACTCGTAATACCGATCGTCACCGAACGTTAAGTGTGCGGACCCTACGGGTTCGAAAACTATGTAGACATGACCGAGACATGTCTCCGGTCAATAACCAATAGCGGAACCTGGATGCTCATATTGGTTCCTACATATTCTACGAAGATCTTTATCGGTCAAACCACATAACGATACACGTTGTTCCCTTTGTCATCGGTATGTTACTTGCCCGAGATTTGATCGTCGATATCTCAATACCTAGTTCAATCTCGTTACCGGAAAGTCTCTTTACTCGTTTCGTAATGCTACATCCCATAACTAACTCATTAGCTACATTTCTTGCAAGGCTTATAGTGATGTACATTACCGAGAGGGCCCAGAGATACCTCTCCGACAATCGGAGTGACAAATCCTAATCTTGATCCATGCCAACTCAACAAACACTATTGGAGACACCTGTAGAGGACCTTTATAATCACCCAGTTATGTTGTGACGTTTGGTAGCACACAAAGTGTTCCTCCGGTATTCGGGAGTTGCATGATCTCATAGTCATAGGAACATGTATAGTTATGGAGAAAGCAATAGCAACAAACTAAACTATTATCATGCTAAGCTAACGGATGAGTCAAGTCAATCACATCATTCTCTAATGATGTGATCCTGTTAATCAAATGACAACTCATGTCTATGGTTAGGAAACATAACCATCATTGATTCAACGAGCTAGTCAAGTAGAGGAAAAATAGTGACACTCTGTTTGTCCATGTATTCACACATGTACTAAGTTTCCGGATAATACAATTCTAGCATAAATAATAAACATTTTATCATGATATAAGGAAATATAAATAACAACTTTATTATTGCCTCTAGGGCATATTTCCTCCAGGGGCCCACTTAGCCCATTCGTGCAAGGCAAGGGATGCTACTAAAGTTTAGTCCCACATTGCCAGTTTAGTGGGAGTTGGACCCCTTACACTTACGGGTTACCCAACCACTCCCGCAAGAGAGCAAGCGGAAGCTAGTGCCAACCACTCCTGCGAGAGAGCAAGCGGAAGCCAGTGCCAGGTGAACAATTGTCAACTCAACTCCTCTAACTCTTGGAAGGAGAAGTTTTATTGTATTGTTTCCTGCAACCCAATAATGTCAATCTGTTCCTGCCACATATA
This sequence comes from Triticum dicoccoides, assembly GCF_002162155.2. Lineage (NCBI taxonomy): Eukaryota > Viridiplantae > Streptophyta > Magnoliopsida > Poales > Poaceae > Triticum > Triticum dicoccoides. The sequence continues at coordinate 746,783,576 of NC_041384.1, forward strand.
GTCAATCACCGAGAGGCTAATATCGTGAGATAAACTAGGTAATCGACATTAACCCTCACTAACCCTATTGTCATCTGCACCAAGACAACCATTGGGCAACAATGCACTTTCACCACGTCTTGTAGGTACATATGATGTTGCTATAATTTCACTCCAGGAGGAAATCCATGGGTGATTACTATTCGGGAAGTTATCTCTCTGATGGATTGCATTCATATCATGCGCAACACGTTTTCTTGAGTGATTACCCAAGTTAGAGTTCTAGCCATTTTAGCTATCCTCGCACACGATTGGCTCCCACTGCAGGTCTTCAAATCTTCCAAGTGGATGTTTATCTTCGTGTTACTGTTGCAAGGTATAATATGTTGACCCCGCACAGAAATGCATTAGTAATTACTAAAAATACCCATGGAAGTTAGTTAACCTCACCAGGTATAATAGTGTTCTTGTCATGAATGCAAATGACATGAACGGATAGGCGATATTTTTGTAAACATGTTGATTGCATTTATTTTTTCAGTTCATATGTGTTGGTTATGAATTTCCAAACAAAGAAGGCTCACTGCAATTTCATAAATTAATTTCTATCGACGCTAAGCTATAGCCACCAGACGGTTTATGACAAGTGAGGTCAAGTTGGCGCGCCGTGGATTCAAATGCGGCATGGCGGCTGGAGGAAGGCAGAGGGTTTAGGCGCACACACACACACACACCAGGAGGAGCTGGCTATCTGGGGTCACGATGCTGTGTGGGGAGGAGCTGGTGGTGGTTGGGAGGCATGGCACCATGGCATCGGTGCGAACGTACGGTAGGTTCCTGGCGCACGCCAGAGGGCACCGGAGAGCACACAAGAAGGGGAAAACAAACTAGGAAGCCACATAAAGGACGACCACGTTGTTAAAACATTGTAAGCATGTGCGTGCGTGAGTCTGTTGTAATCTGGTTAGGCTAAGAGATATGATCCCATATTCTGTTAGTTTACTTGGAGATCAATCCTAGGCTAACCAACTCTTGTAATCTTCTGGCCTTCGAGCCCTATATCAACATGCACGCATCGCTGCGCATTGCATACGCTTAAGCCTAGCTTTTCTACATGGTATACAGAGCTTGGCTCTTCCATGGCATCTAGATGTCTTCGTCGGCTGCTCCTGCCATGGCCGCGCCCTCCCTCGCTTCCCTCGGCCACACCATCACGGAGAAGCTGAATCGAGAAACTTTCTCGTCTGGAGGGCGCAGGTACTGCCGCATATCCGGGCGGCAGGCATGATGGGTTTCCTCGATGGTTCCGTCCAGGAGCCCGCCCTTGAGATCCGCATGGAGACGGAGGTCTCTGGCATGAAGGAGGTCACTGTTGTCATCAACCTAGCGCCTGCCGTGTGGGTTACCCAGGACCAGCAGGTGCTCTCGTTTTTATCGCATCTCTCTCTTGCGAAGTTCTCCTACAGGTCAGCAATTGCACGACGGCTGCCACCACCTGGAGTGCTCTCCTTCAGAGCTTCTCCTTGCAATCCCGCGCCCGCATCATCCAGCTTTGGGATCAGATCGGCAACACCAAGAAGGGTGATCTCTCAGCAACTGCCTACTTCACCAAGATGAAGGGGATCGCCGACAAGCATGCAGCTGCTAGGAGGCCTCTGGAATGTCGTCTCCCACATCATCCAGGTCCTCATGCACGAGCCGGAATACAGTGGGTTCGTGTCCACCATCTCCACGCGCACCATCACCGACCAGCCCATCGGCCTAGGCGAGCTATTCTCGCTGCTGAGTCACGCATCGCCGCGTAGACCTCCGCCTACTCTGCCAACCTTGCTGTAAAGTGCGGAGGCCGCAGCAACTCCAGCCATTCTGGGAACGGCCATGGCGGTGGGAACGGTGGCTCCCGTGGCTACAACGGCAACAACACTGGCGCCTACTTCTTCGACAACTACTCTGGTGGCGGCGGTTCTGGTGGAACGCCTCACCATGGTGGTGACCGCAGTGATCGTGGTGACCGCGAGAAGTGTCAAATCTGCAAGCTTGAAGGGCATGGTGTGTGGCGTTGCAAGAAGCGCTATGACCACAACTACAACAACAATGTGCGTAATCCCGCGGGTGGTGGAGGTGGCGGTGGTGGAAACCGATCTGCCAACACCGTGCACTCCTATGGAGTTGATACCAACTGGTATCTTGACTCCGACGCAACAAACCATGTGATCGGTTGTTGGGGAACGTTGCAGAAAACAAAAAAATTTCCTACGGTTTCACCAAGATCCATCTATGAGTTCATCTAGCAATGAGTGATCGGATGCATCTACATACCTTGTAGATCGCGAGCGGAAGCGTTCAAAGAACGGGGATGAGGGAGTCGTACTCGACGTGATCCAAATCACCGGAGATCCTAGCGCCGAACGGACGGCACCTCCGCGTTCAACACACGTACGGTCAGCGTGACGTCTCCTCCTTCTTGATCCATCAAGGGGGAAGGAGAGGTTGAGGAAGATGGCTCCAGCAGCAGCACGACGGCGTGGTGGTGGTGGAGAAGCAGTACTCCGACAGGGCTTCGCCGAGCTCTACGGAGAGAGAGAGAGGTGTAGCAGGGGAGAGGGAGGCGCCAGGGGTTCAGGGTGCGGCTGCCCCTCCCTCCCCTCCCTTTATATAGGCCCCCAGGGGGGGCGCCGGCCCTGGAGATCCCATCTCCCAAAGGGCGGCGGCCAGGGGGGTGGAGTACCCCCCAAGGCAAGTGGGGCGCCCCCCCCTACCCTAGGGTTTCAACCCTAGGCGCAAGGGGGTGGGCCAAGGGGGCGCACCAGCCCACTATGGGCTGGTTCCCCTTCCCACTTCAGCCCATGGGGCCCTCCGGGATGGGTGGCCCCACCCGGTGGACCCCCGGGACCCTTCCGGTGGTCCCGGTACAATACCGGTGACCCCCGAAATTCTCCCGATGGCCGAAACTGCACTTCCTATATATAATTCTTCACCTCCGGACCATTCTAGAACTCCTCGTGACGTCCGGGATCTCATCTGGGACTCCGAACAACTTTCGGGTTACTGCATATTCATATCCCTACAACCCTAGCGTCACTGAATCTTAAGTGTGTAGACCCTACGGGTTCGGAAGACATGTAGACATGACCGAGATTGCTCTCCGGTCAATAACCAACAGCGGGATCTGGATACCCATGTTGGCTCCCACATGCTGCTCGATGATCTCATCGGATGAACCACGATGTCGAGGATTCAAGCAACCCCATATACAATTCCCTTTGTCAATCGGTACGTTACTTGCCCGAGATTCGATCGTCGGTATCCCAATACCTCGTTCAATCTCATTACCGGCAAGTCACTTTACTCGTACCGTAATGCATGATCCCGTGACCAGACACTTGGTCACTTTGAGCTCATTGTGATGATGCATTACCGAGTGGGCCCAGAGATACCTCTCCGTCATACGGAGTGACAAATCCCAGTCTTGATCCATGTCAACCCAACAGACACTTTCGGAGATACCCGTAGTATACCTTTATAGTCACCCAGTTACGTTGTGACGTTTGGTCCACCCAAAGCACTCCTACGGTATCCGGGAGTTACACGATCTCATGGTCTAAGGAAAAGATACTTGACATTGGAAAAACTCTAGCAAACGAACTATACGATCTTGTGCTATGTTTTAGGATTGGGTCTTGTCCATCACATCATTCTCCTAATGATGTGATCTCGTTATCAATGACATCCAATGTCCATAGTCAGGAAACTATGACTATCTGTTGATCAACGAGCTAGTCAACTAGAGGCTTACTAGGGACATGTTGGTGTGTATTTATTCACACATGTATTACGATTTTCGGATAACACAATTATAGCATGAATAAAAGACAATTATCATGAACAAGGAAATATAATAATAATGCTTTTATTATTGCCTCTAGGGCATATTTCCAACAGCGTCCCACTTGCACTAGAGTCAATAATCTAGTTACATTGTGATGAATCGAACACCCATGGAATTCTGGTGTTGATCATGTTTTGCTCTAGGGAGAGGTTTAGTCAACGGATCTGCTATATTCAGGTCCGTATGTACTTTACAAATATCTATGTCTCCATCTTGAACATTTTCATGAATGGAGTTGAAGCGACGCTTGATGTGCCTGGTCTTCTTGTGAAATCTGGGCTCCTTGGCAAGTGCAATAGCTCCAGTGTTGTCACAGAAGAGTTTGATTGGCCCCGATGCATTGGGTCTGCACCAGCTTACTGCCCCACCATTCAAAATATACACGTATCCGGTTTGTGACTTAGAGTCATCCAGATCTGTGTCGAAGCTAGCGTCGACGTAACCCTTTACGATGAGCTCTTCGTCACCTCCATAAACGAGAAACATTTACTTAGTCCTTTTTAGGTACTTCAGGATATTCTTGACCACTGTCCAGTGTTCCTTGCCGGGATTACTTTGGTACCTACCTACCAAACTTACGGCAAGGTTTACATCAGGTCTGGTACACAGCATGGCATACATAATAGAACCTATGGCTGAGGCATAGGGTATGACACTCATCTCTTCTATATCTTCTCTCGTGGTCGGACATTGAGCTGAGCTCAATTTCACACCTTGCAACACAGGCAAGAACCCCTTCTTAGACTGATCCATATTGAACTTCTTCAATATCTTATCAAGGTATGTGCTTTGTGAAAGACCTATGAGGCGTCTTGATCTATCTCTATAGATCTTGATGCCTAATATATATGCAGCTTCTCCAAGGTCCTTCATTGAAAAACTCTTATTCAAGTAGGCCTTAATGCTGTCCAAGAGTTCTATATCATTTCCCATCAAAAGTATGTCATCTACATATAATATGAGAAATGCTACAGAGCTCCCACTCACTTTCTTGTAAACGCAGGCTTCTCCATAAGTCTGCGTAAACCCAAACGCTTTGATCATCTCATCAAAGCGAATGTTCCAACTCCGAGATGCTTGCACCAGCCCATAAATCGAGCGTTGGAGCTTGCACACCTTGTCAGCATTCTTAGGATCGACAAAACCTTCCGGTTGCATCATATACAATTCTTTCTTAAGAAAACCATTAAGGAATGCCGTTTTGACGTCCATTTGCCATATCTCATAATCATAGAATGCGGCAATTGCTAACATGATTCGGACGGACTTTAGCTTCGCTACCGTTGAGAAAGTCTCATCGTAGTCAACCCCTTGAATTTGTCGATAACCCTTAGCGACAAGCCGAGCTTTATAGATGGTCACATTACCATCCGTGTCCGTCTTCTTCTTAAAGATCCATTTATTTTCTATGGCTCGCCGCTCAATGGGCAAGTCAGTCAAAGTCCATACTTCGTTTTCATACATGGACCCTATCTCGGATTTCATGGCTTCTAGCCATTTGTCGGAATCCAGGCCCGCCATTGCTTCTTCATAGTTCGAAGGTTCACCATTGTCTAACAACATGATTTCCAAGACAGGGTTGCCGTACCACTCTGGTGCGGAACGTGTCCTTGTGGACCTACGAAGTTCAGCAGCAACTTGATCTGAAGTTTCATGATCATCATCATTAATTTCCTCTCTAGTCGGTGCAAGCACCTCAGGAACATTTTCTTGAGTTGCGCCATTTTCCGGTTCAAGAGGTAATACTTCATCAAGTTCTACTTTCCTCCCACTTACTTCTTTCGAGAGAAACTCCTTCTCTAGAAAGGATCCATTCTTGGCAACAAAGATCTTGCCTTCGGATCTGAGGTAGAAGGTATACCCAATAGTTTCTTTAGGGTATATTATGAAGACGCATTTTTCCGATTTGGGTTCGAGCTTTTCAGGTTGAAGTTTCTTGACATAAGCATCACATCCCCAAACTTTTAGAAACTACAACTTAGGTTTCTTCCCAAACCATAATTCATACGTCGTTGTCTCAACGGATTTCGACGGAGCCCTATTTAAAGTGAATGCGGCAGTCTCTAAAGCATAGCCCCAAAATGATAGTGGTAAATCGGTAAGAGACATCATAGATCGCACCATATCTAATAGAGTGCGATTACGACGTTCGGACACACCATTACACTGAGGTGTTCCAGGCGGCGTGAGTTGTGAAACTATTCCATATTTTCTTAAGTGTGTGCCAAATTCATGACTCAAGTATTCTCCCCCACGATCTGGTCGCAAGAACTTGATTTTCTTGTCACGTTGATTCTCAACCTCACTCTTCAATTCCTTGAACTTTTCAAAGGTCTCAGACTTGTGTTTCATTAAATATACATGCCCATATGTACTCAAATCATCAGTGAGGGTGAGAACATAACGATAGCCACCGCGAGCCTCAACACTCATTGGACCGCATACATCAGTATGTATGATTTCCAATAAGTTGGTTGCTCACTCCATTGTTCCTGAGAACGGAGTCTTGGTCATTTTACCCATGAGGCATGGTTCGGACGTGTCAAATGATTCGTAATCAAGAGACTCTAAAAGTCCATCCGTATGGAGCTTCTTCATGCGTTTGACACCTATGTGACCAAGGCGGCAGTGCCACAAGTATGTGGGACTATCATTATCAATCTTACATCTTTTGGTATTCACACTATGAATATGTGTAGCATTACGCTCGAGATTCATTAAGAATAAACCATTCACCATCGGAGCATGACCATAAAACATATCTCTCATATAAATAGAACAACCATTATTCTCGGATTTAAATGAGTAGCCATCTCATATTAAATGAGATCCTGATACAATGTTCATGCTCAAACTTGGCACTAAATAACAATTATTGAGGTTCAAAACTAATCCGTAGGTAAATGTAGAGGCAGGGTGCCGACGGCGATCACATCGACCTTGGAACCATTCCCGACGCGCATCGTCGCCTCGTCCTTCGCCAGTCTCCGCTTATTCCGCAGCTCCTGTTTTGAGTTACAAATATGAGCAACTGCACCGGTATCAAATACCCAAGAGCTACTACGAGTACTGGTAAGGTACACATCAATTACATGTATATCACATATACCTTTCGTGATGCCGGCCTTCTTGTCCGCTAAGTATTTGGGGCAATTCCGCTTCCAGTGACCACTTCTCCCTTGCAATAAAAACACTCAGTCTCGGGCTTGGGTCCATTCTTTGGCTTCTTCCCGGCAGCTTGCTTGCCAGGCGCGGCAACTCCCTTGCCGTCCTTCTTGAAGTTTTTCTTACCCTTGCCTTTCTTAAACTTAGTGGTTTTATTCACCATCAACACTTGATGTTCCTTTTTGACTTCTACCTCTGCTGATTTCAACATTGCAAATACTTCAGGAATGGTCTTTTCCATCCCCTGCATATTGAAGTTCATCACAAAGATCTTGTAGCTCGGTGGAAGCGACTGGAGGATTTTGTCAATGACCGCGTCATCCAGGAGATTAACTCCCAGCTGAGTCAAGCGGTTATGTAACCCAGACATAGTGAATATGTGCTCACTGACAGAACTATTTTCCTCCATCTTACAGGTGAAGAACTTGTCAGAGACTTCATATCTCTCGACCCGGGCATGAGCTTGAAAAACCATGTTCAGCTCTTCGAACATCTCATATGCTCCGTGTCTCTCAAAACGCTTTTGGAGCCCCGACTCTAAGCTGTAAAGCATGCCGCACTGAACGAGGGAGTAATCATCGGAATGTGTCTGCCAAGCGTTCATAACATCTTGTTCTGCAGGGAGAACAGGTGCTTCACCTAGCGGTGCTTGTAGGACATAATCTTTCTTGGCAGCTATGAGGATGATCCTCAGGTTCCGGACCCAGTCCGTATAGTTGCTGCCATCGTCTTTCAGCTTGGTTTTCTCTAGGAACGCGTTGAAGTTGAGGACAACGTTGGCCATTTGATCTACAAGACATATTGTAAATATTTTAGACTAAGTTCATGATAATTAAGTTCATCTAATCAAATTATTCAATGAACTCCCACATAGATAAACATCCCTCCAGTCATCTAAGTATAACATGATCCGAGTTAACTAGGCCGTGTCCGATCATCATGTGACACGGACTAGTCAACGTCGGTGAACATCTTCATGTTGATCGTATCTTCTATATGACTCATGCTCGACCTTTCGGTCTTCTGTGTTCCGAGGCCATGTCTGTACATGCTAGGCTCGTCAAGTCAACCTAAGTGTTTGCATGTGTAAATCTGTCTTACACCCGTTGTATGTGAACGTTGGAATCTATCACACCCGATCATCACGTGGTGCTTCGAAACAACGAACTGTCGCAACGGTGCACAGTTAGGGGGAACACTTTCTTGAAATTATTATGAGGGATCATCTTATTTACTACCATCGTTCTAAGTAAACAAGATGTAAAACATGATAAACATCACATGCAATCAAATAATAATAGTGACATGATATGGCCAATATCATATAGCTCCTGTGATCTCCATCTTGGGGCTCCATCATCATCTTGTCACCGGCATGACACCATGATCTCCATCATCATGATCTACATCATCGTGTCTCCATGAAGTTGCTCGCCAACTATTACTTCTACTACTATGTCTAACACGTTTAGCAATAAAGTAAAGTAATTTACATGGCGTTTCTCAATGACACGCATGTCATACAAAAAATAAAGACAACTCCTATGGCTCCTGCCGGTTGTCATACTCATCGACATGCAAGTCGTGATGCCTATTACAATGGCATGAGCATCTCATACATCACATATATATCATTCATCATTCATCACAACTTTGGCCATATCACATCACAAAACACTTGCTGCAAAAACAAGTTAGACGTCCTCTAATTGTTGTTGCAAGTTTTACATGGCTGCAATAGGGTTCTAGCAAGAACGTTTTCTTACCTACGTGAAAGCCACAACGTGATTTGTTAACTTCTATTTACCCTTCATAAGGACCCTTTTCATCGAATCCGCTCCAACTAAAGTGGGAGAGACAGACACCCGCCAGCCACCTTATGCAACTAGTGCATGTTAGTCGGTGGAACCGGTCTCACGTAAGCATACGTGTAAGGTTGGTCCGGGCCGCTTCATCCCACAATACCGTTGAAGCAAAATAAGACTAGTAGCGGCAAGAAAGTTGACAACATCTACGCCCACAACAAATTGTGTTCTACTTGTGCAAAGAGAACTACGCATAGACCTAGCTCATGATGCCACTATTGGGGAACGTTGCAGAAAACAAAAAAAAAATTCCTACGGTTTCACCAAGATCCATCTATGAGTTCATCTAGCAACGAGTGATCGGATGCATCTACATACCTTGTAGATCGTGAGCGGAAGCGTTCAAAGAACGGGGATGAGGGAGTCGTACTCGACGTGATCCAAATCACCGGAGATCCTAGCGCCGAATGGACGGCACCTCCGCGTTCAACACACGTACGGTCAGCGTGACGTCTCCTCCTTCTTGATCCAGCAAGGGGGAAGGAGAGGTTGAGGAAGATGGCTCCAGCAGCAGCACGACGGCGTGGTGGTGGTGGAGAAGCAGTACTCCGACAGGGCTTCGCCGAGCTCTACGGAGAGAGAGA
>NC_041384.1:746793441-746824841 GCF_002162155.2 Triticum dicoccoides
GGGGCGCACCAGCCCACTATGGGCTGGTTCCCCTTCCCACTTCAGCCCATGGGGCCCTCCGGGATGGGTGGCCCCATCCGGTGGACCCCCGGGACCCTTCCGGTGGTCCCGATACAATACCGGTGACCCCCGAAATTCTCCCGATGGCCGAAACTGCACTTCCTATATATAATTCTTCACCTCCGGACCATTCCGGAACTCCTCGTGACGTCCGGGATCTCATCCGAGACTCCGAACAACTTCGGGTTACTGCATATTCATATCCCTACAACCCTAGCGTCACCGAACCTTAAGTGTGTAGACCCTACGGGTTCGGGAGACATGTAGACATGACCGAGATTGCTCTCCGGTCAATAACCAACAGCGGGATCTGGATACCTATATTGGCTCCCACATGCTCCTCGATGATCTCATCGGATGAACCACGATGTCGAGGATTCAAGCAACCCCGTATACAATTCCCTTTGTCAATCGGTACGTTACTTGCCCGAGATTCGATCGTCGGTATCCCAATACCTCGTTCAATCTCATTACCGGCAAGTCACTTTACTCGTACCGTAATGCATGATCCCGTGACTAGACACTTGGTCACTTTGAGCTCATTGTGATGATGCATTACCGAGTGGGCCCAAAGATACCTCTCCGTCATACGGAGTGACAAATCCCAGTCTTGATCCATGTCAACCCAACAGACACTTTCGGAGATACCCGTAGTATACCTTTATAGTCACCCAGTTACGTTGTGACGTTTGGTACACCCAAAGCACTCCTACGGTATCCGGGAGTTACACGATCTCATGGTCTAAGGAAAAGATACTTGACACTGGAAAAACTCTAGCAAACGAACTATACGATCTTGTGCTATGTTTTAGGATTGGGTCTTGTCCATCACATCATTCTCCTAATGATGTGATCTCGTTATCAATGACATCCAATGTCCATAGTCAGGAAACCATGACTATCTGTTGATCAACGAGCTAGTCAACTAGAGGCTTACTAGGGACATGTTGGTGTGTATTTATTCACACATGTATTACGATTTCTGGATAACACAATTATAGCATGAATAAAAGACAATTATCATGAACAAGGAAATATAATAATAATGCTTTTATTACTGCCTCTAGGGCATATTTCCAACACCGGTGAGCTGGAGAAGTTTGCTATCCATGATCTCTACACCGGCCCGGAGCAAATCCACACCGCAAGTGGTCAAGGTATGGACATTGGACATGTTGGTCATTCAGTTCTATCTACTCATGATGGTTCCTTAGATCTAAAGAACATATTTCATTCCCCTCAAGCCGACAAGAGTTTACTTTCTGCCTATCAACTTATCAAAGATAATCATGCTTTCCTTGAGGTTTACCCTGAAACTTTTTTTTGTTAAGGAACGGGCCACTCGGAGGATCATTCTTCAAAACGAGAGTAGGGGTGGTTTGTTTCCTATTTCTGGCCGTCAAGATGCTCCTCCTCAACAAGTCCTTAGCGTGATCAAATCATCTACTTCATGATGGCATAAGCGCTTCGGACATCTTGCATTACTGGTGGTTTAGAAAATTCTTCGAGATTTTAGTCTCCCCGTATCAAATAAACAAGACCATATGTTGGTTTGTGATGCTTGTAAGATGGCCAAGAGCCATCAACTTCCGTATCCCAAGTCTTTTAATGAGTCAAAGGCTCCTTTAGAGCTTGTTATTTCGGATGTGTGGGGTCCTGGATCCATTTATGTAGGCAGACAAAAATATTATGTGAGATTTATTGATGATTTTAGCAAGTTTGGTTGTATTTATTTGCTCAAAAATAAGTCTGACGTGTTTGAGAAATTTCATCTTTTCAACAACATGTTGAACGTCTCTTCAATCGAAACATTCTTGCTATGCAAACGGATTGGGGGGGGTGAATACCAAAAACTCAATTCCTTTTTTGAGCGCATTGGCACCACTCAATATTTTTCATGTCCCATGCTCACCAACAGAACGGGTCCACATAAAGGAAGCATCGACATATTGTGGAAGTTGGTCTATCCAGCAGACATTCAATCCCTTTTTGAGCGCATTGGCATCACTCATTATGTTTCATGTCCCATGCTCACCAACATAACGGATCCACGGAAAGGAAGCATCGACATATTGTTCTTGCTCATGCTTTTATGGCCTTGAAATTTTGGGATGATGCATTTCTTACTGATGTTTATCTTATCAATCGTGTCCCTAGTAGGGTTATCAAAAATCAAACCCCTCTTGAACGTCTCTTTGGCAAGAAACCTGACTACACTTTTCTTTGCATCTTTGGATGTGTCGTTTGGCCTAATTTGCGTCCCTACAACAAGCACAAACTTGAATTCCGGTCAAAACAATGTGTTTTCTTAAGGTACAACATCCTCCACAAAGGATACAAATGCCTAGATATTGCCTTTGGTCGTGTCTATGTTTCCAGGGATGTGGTTTTTGGTGAACATGTTTTCCCATTCGCCAAACTTCATCCCAAAGCTGGCGCACCACTACTCAAAGAGCTCACCCTCTTGCCGTTTCATCTCCTGTCATCACCTCGTTTTTTATCAAGGGGGAGTAATAGATGCTGCTGACCGCATGTCCATGTCTAACAATAATAACTTTGATAAAAACCCTAATGCAAGTGTGCAGGAAAACGAAGAAGAATTTGGCGAAAATTCGCATGATTTTATGTACACAGAAACGACAGGAGAAGCTACAGAGTTTCCAGACGTAAATCCCGGGGAGGATCACTCGGGATCCATGGCGTCAGATGCGTCAGGTGCTGCAGGGGAACCCCCAGCGGGATCTGCGCCACTCCCTGGTTCGGCAGCAGACCGACTGCGTCATGAGGTGGGCCCATAGAAAATGTCTCTTCATGATGGAGAAGTTCTTGGAGCAGAGGACTCCACCAGGTATAAAAGTATTGTAGGAGCATTACAGTACTTGACATTAACTAGACCAAATATCTCATACTCAGTAAATAAAGTATGTCAGTTCTTACATGCTCCCACTAGTGTACGTTGGACTGTAGTAAAGATGATACTTAGATATCTTCAAGGTACACAGAGTCATGGACTTAGAACTGGAAAGTCAGATTCGATGCTTGTAAGTGCTTTTTCACATGCAGATTGGGTAGGTTGTCCTGATGATAGAAGATCAACAGGAGGTTTTGATACGGCTCCGGCGTATCTATAATTTTTGATTGTTCCATGCTATTATATTATCTGTTTTGAATGTTTAATAGGATTTAATATACTCTTTTATATTATTTTTGGGACTAACCTATTAACCGAAGGCCCAATACAAATTGTTGTTTTTTTTGCCTATTTTAGTGTTTCGCAGAAAAGGAATATCAAACGGAACGAAACATTCGCGAGGATCTTTCTTGGAACAAACGCAATCCATGAGACTTGAGTGGAAGCCAGAGATGCAACGAGGTGGCCACGAGGTAGGAGGGCGCGCCCCCCACCCTCATGGGCCCCTCATAGCTCCACCGACCTACTTCTTTCGCCTATATATACTCTTATACCCTGAAAACATCCAGGGGAGCCACGAAACCACTTTTTCACCGCTGCAACCTTATGTACCCGTGAGATCCCATCTTGGGGCCTTTTTCGGTGATCTACCGGAGGGGGATTCGATCACGGAGGGCTTCTACATCAACACCACGGCCTCTTCGATGATGTGTGAGTAGTTTACCACAGACCTTCGGGTCCATAGTTATTAGCTAGATGGCTTCTTCTCTCTCTTTGGTTCTCAATACAAAGTTCTCCTTGATGTTCTTGGAGATCTATTCGATGTAATACTTTTTGCGGTGTGTTTGCCGAGATCCGATGAATTGTGGGTTTATGATCAAGATTATCTATGAAAAATATTTGATTTTTCTCTGAATTCTTATATGCATGATTTGATATCTTTGCAAGTCTCTTCGAATTATCGGTTTAGTTTGGCCTACTAGATTGATCGTTCTTGCAATGGGAGAAGTACTTAGCTTTGGGTTCAATCTTGCGGTGCTCGATCCCAGTGACAGAAAGGGAACCGACACGTATTGTATTGTTGCCATCGAGGATAAAAAGATGGGGTTTATATCATATTGCTTGAGTTTATCCCTCTACATCATGTCATCTTGCCTAATGTGTTACTCTGTTCTTATGAACTTAATAATCTAGATGCATGTTGGATAGCGGTCGATATGTGGAGTAATAGTAGTAGATGCAGAATGGTTTCGGTCTACTTGACACGGATGTGATGCCTATGTTCATGACCATGCCTAGATATTCTCATAACTATGTCCTTTTCTATCAATTGCTCGGCAGTAATTTGTTCACCCACCAGAATATATGCTATCTTGAGAGAAACCACTAGTGAAACCTATGGCCCCCGGGTCTACTTTACATCATATAAGTTTCCGATCTATAATTCTACTTTACTATTTATTTTGCAATCTTTACTTTTCAATCTATACAACAAAAATACCAAAAATATTTATCTCATTATCTTTATCAGATCTCACTTTTGCAAGTGGCCGTGAAGGGATTGACAACCCCTTTATCGCGTTGGTTGCAAGGTTTTTGATTGTTTGTGCAGGTACTAGGCGATTTGCGTGTAGTCTCCTACTGGATTGATACCTTGGTTCTCAAAAACTAAGGGAAATACTTACGCTACTTTGCTGCATCACCCTTTCCTCTTCAAGGGAAAACCAACGCATGCTCAAGAGGTAGCAAGAAGGATTTCTGGCGCCGTTGCCGGGGAGATCTACGCTCAAGTCAAGACATACCAAGTACCCATCACAAACTCTTCTCCCTCGCATTACATTATTTGCCATTCGCCTCTCGTTTTCCTCTCCCCCACTTCACCTTTGCCATTTTATTCGCCCTCTTTCCAATTTGCCTTTCTTTCGTCATGGCCGAACCAAAAGGGGCTAAGGGCTTCCCTGGTTTTAATACCTTGGATAAACCCTCTATCATTTCTAAGCTCATAAATAATGATGCTATGGAAAGACCTACCGGGGTTATCAATGAGAGTTTAGATAATTTTGATGAAGATGACACTGGAATATTTTGTTATTTGCTTGATGAATCTTTGAAAGATGCTTGGGATAGACTGTTAATGATCCGATCCAGCTATTTACCCCAATATCAAATTGAGATATACTTGAAAAGCTTTTATGTTGGCTTGCCCTCTTCTTTCAAGCTAGTTTTAGATTCTATATTTGAAGAAGGTTTTCTTGAGGGGGATGCCATCGATACCTATGAAAAGATGAAAACTATATTTGGGCACCCCATGAATGATAAGGTTGAATCCACCTCTCTTTTGTGCTTTTATCAAAATGAAATTATCAAAGAGATGAAGGCTAGCTTAGATGCAAATTTCTGTAGCGTGCTTAATCTTTCTTCCACCATTAATGGCCACGTGCTTTCTCAAAATAGAAATATAAATGCTATAGATAAGAAATTTTCTCTTTTCTTTCCCAACACCAAAGATGGCCATTCCTAGATCTATTCTTGTTTTTATGCCTAGCTAGGGGCGTTAAACGATAGCGCTTGTTGGGAGGCAACCCAATTTTATTTTTTTCCTGTTTAATAATAAATAAATCAACTATCCTCTATTATGATTGTGTTTTTTATATTTTAATTAGTGTTTGTGCCAAGTAAAGCCTTTAGGATCTTCTTGGGTGATTGTTATTTGATCTTGCTGTAAAAACAGAAAGTATGCGCTCACGAGAATAATTTTTGTTTCTTAAGAGAGAGCGATAAAATACCAATTTAAACTGCAGTAGATCAATATACAACTTATTTAGGTCGTCCTAATTTTTCAGAATTTTTGGAGTTACAGAAGTATTCGAAACCTACAGATTACTACAGATTGTTCTGTTTTGACAGATTCTGTTTTTCGTGTGTTGTTTGCTTATTTTGATGAATCTATGGATAGTATCGGATGGTATGAACCATAGAGAAGTTGGAATACAGTAGGTTTAACACCAATATAAATACAGAATGGATTTATTACAGTACCTTAAAGTGGTGGTTTGTTTTCTTATACTAACGGAGCTCATGAGATTTTCTGTTGAGTTTTGTGTTGTGAAGTTTTCAAGTTTTTGGGTAAAGATTTGATGGATTTTGGAATAAGGAGTGGAAAGAGCCTAAGCTTGGGGGATGCCCAAGGCACCCCCAAGGTAAAATTCAAGGTCAACCAAAAGCCTAAGTTTGGGGATGCCCCGAAAGGCATCCCCTCTTTCGTCCTCGTCTATCGGTAACTTTACTTGAGGCTACATTTTCATTCACCAAATGATATGTGTTTTGCTTGGAGCGTCTTGTATGATTTGAGTCTTTGCTTTTTAGTTTACCACAATCATCCTTGCTTTACACACCTTTTGGAGAGACACACATGAATCGGAATTTATTAGAATACTCTATGTGTTTCACTTATATCTTTTGAGCTAGATAATTTTTGCTCTAGTGCTTCACTTATACCTTTTTAGAGCACATTGGTGGTTTTATTTTATAGAAATTATTGATCTCTCATGCTTCACTTATATTATTTTGAGAGTCTTTTAGAACAGCATGGTAATTTGCTTTGGCTATAAAATCAGTCTTAATATGATAGGCATCTAGGATGGGTATAATAAAAACTTTCATATAGAGTGCATTAAATATTATGAGAAGTTTGATACTTGATAGATATAAAGATGGTAATATTAGAGTCGTGCTAGTTGAGTAATTGTGGAATTGAGAAATACTTGTGTTGAAGTTTGCAAGTACCGTAGCATGCACGTATGGTAAATGTTGTGTGACAAATTTGAAGCATGTGGTGTTCTTTGATTGCTTTCCTTATGACTGGCGGCCGGGGATGAGCGATGGTCTTTTCCTACCAATCTATCCCCCTAGGAGCATGCGCGTAGTGCTTGGTTTTGATGACTTGTAAATTTTTGCAATAAGTATGTGAGTTCTTTATGACTAATGTTGAGTCCATGGATTATACGCACTCCCACCCTTCCATCATTGCTAGCCTCTTCGGTACCGTGCATTGCCCTTTATCACCTCGAGAGTTGGTGCAAACTTCACCAGTGCATCCAAAACCCGTGATATGATACGCTCTATCACACATAAGCCTCCTTACATCTTCCTCAAAACGACCACCATACCTACCTATTATGGCATTTCCATAGCCATTCCGAGATATATTGCCATGCAACTTTCCACCGTTTCATTTATTATGACACGCTCCATCATTGTCATATTGCTTTGCATGATCATGAAGTTGACATCGTATTTGTGGCAAAGCCACCTTCATAATTCTTTCATACATGTCACTCTTGATTCATTGCACATCCCTATACACCGCCGGAGGCATTCACATAGAGTCATATTTTGTTCTAAGTATTGAGTTGTAATTCTTGAGTTGTAAGTAAATAAAAGTGTGATGATCTTCGTTATTAGAGCATTGTCCCATGTGAGGAAAGGATGATGGAGACTATGATTCCCCCACAAGTCGGGATGAGATTCCAGACGAAAAAAAGAGGCCAAAGAAGCCCAAATAAAAAAAAGAGACCATAAAAAAAGAGAAAAAGGCCCAAATAAAAAAATGAGAGAAAAAGAGAGAATGGGCAATTTTTACTATCCTTTTTCCACACTTGTGCTTCAAAGTAGCACCATGATCTTCATGATAGAGATTCTCTTATTTTGTTACTTTCATATACTAGTGGGAATTTTTCATTATAGAACTTGGCTTGTATATTCCAATGATGGGCTTCCTCAAAATGCCCTAGGTCTTCGTGAGAAAGCAAGTTGGATGCACACCCACTTAGTTTCTTTTCTTGAGCTTTCATATATTTATAGCTCTAGTGCATCCGTTGCATGGCAATCCCTACTCCTTGCATTGACATCAATTGATGGGTATCTCCATAGCCCGTTGATTAGCCGCGTCAATGTGAGACTTTCTTCTTTTTTTGTCTTCTCACACAACCTCCATCATCACATTCTATTCCATCCATAGTGCTATGTTCATGGCTCACGCTCATATATTGCATGAAAGTTGAAAGAGTTTGAAAAGGCTAAGTATGAAACAATTGCTTGGCTTTCAATCGGGGTTGTGCATGATGGGAGAATTTTGTGTGACGAAAATGAAGCATGGTCAAACTATATGATTTTGTAGGGATAAGTTTTCTTTGGCTATATTATTTTGATAAGACATAATTGCTTGGTTAGCATGCTTGAAGTATTATTATTTTTATGTCAATATTAAAATTTTGTCTAGAATCTTTTGGATCTAAACATTCATGCCGCAATAAAGAGAACTACATTGAAAATTATGTTAGGTAGCATTCCACATCAAAAATTTTGTTTGTATCATTTACCTGCTCAAGGACGAGCAGGAATTAAGGTTGGGGATGCTGATACGTCTCCGACGTATCTATAACTTTTGCTTATTCCATGCTATTATATTATCTGTTTTGGATGTTTAATGGGCTTTAATATACTCTTTTATATTATTTTTGGGACTAACCTATTAACCGAAGGCCCAGTGCAAATTGCTTTTTTTTGCCTATTTCAGTGTTTCGCAGAAAAGGAATATCAAACGGAATCCAAACGGAACGAAACCTTCGCGAGGATATTTCTTGGAACAAACGCAATCCAGAAGACTTGGAGTGGAAGTCAGAGACGCAACGAGGCGGCCACGAGGCAGGAGGGCGCGCCCCCACCCTTGTGGGCCCCTCGTAGCTCCACCGACCTACTTCTTTCGCCTATATATACTCTTATACCCTGAAAACATCCAGGGGAGCGAAGAAACCACTTTCCACCGCCGCAACCTTCTGTACCCGTGAGATCCCATCTTGGGGCCTTTTCCGGCGATCTACCGGAGGGGGATTCGATCACGGAGGGCTTCTACATCAACACCATGGCCTCTTCGGTGATGTGTGAGTAGTTTACCACAGACCTTCGGGTCCATACACTAGTAGAAAAAGGGTCAAATGTGAAGCACATTAGTGCCGGTTTGAATTTGAGCCGGCACTAATGTGACCATTAGTGCCGGTTCCAACGGCTAGGTGGGCGGGCATCATTAGTAGCGGTTCGTGGGCAACCTTTAGTACCGGTTCATGCCACGAACCGGTACTAATGAGGCTGTGTCAGGCTATGGTCAGGCTGGGGCCCCCACGAAGACCTTTAGTACCGGTTCATGGCATGAACCGGTACTAGAGTTTCTTAGTAAGCTGATGTTTAGTCCCACCTCGCCAAGAGAGAGGCAGTATGAGAGGTTTATAAGTCGTGAGTGTAGAGACAATGACGAAGAGGCGCAATGCTCACCTGCACGTTGCTTAGCTTCAAGCCTTTCAGAATAGCATAGATTGCACTGAGCCATGTGCGGTGCAGTCTACACTATTCCGAAAGGCTTGAAGCAAATTAACCAGCATTGCACCTCTTTTTTATTTTTAATAACTTATTTGAACTCCGGACTTCCTGTGTTTCAAAGCGGCGTCATCAATTTCCAACATGTTCTGACATCATTTGCTGTTTTTCAGTCATTTACCGAATTGTTTAGAGAGCTAAATGATCGTGAAATTGAAAATCACTACAAAATGAACTGTGAAAATGATGAACAATGTATAATTTAGACAAAAATACATGCATTAGTATTGTTTGGCCCCTGTTATTAAAAAGATTGAGTGATTTGGCCCCCCTGATCCATAATTCCTGGCTCCGCCACTGTCTCCAACGGACCGACATATGCATGCAGAGTTTATTTTCTTTTTTTGTGGTTGTTTCAGATCTCAGACATAAGAATAGTCAGCAACACCGTTTCTTCATCAGCTGTGCACTGCTTCCTAGTCATCACACAATTTTGATGTTGCTCGTTGCTAGCTGTCACAGCACATCACATCACACAATTCTTAAAGCATCTCTAACTGATCTCCAAAAAACCTATTGAAGAGCAAAATAAGGAGTTAAGATTTACAAAATGAAATTAACTCTGTAAACTAGAGATTTAATATTTCGATCGGCGGAAAGAAAAGAGGCTCTCCCATTCCCACCTGATACGTCAAAAGCAATTGACTAATAAGGGGAACCAACCAGTCGAATTCGATTGATTATGTCAGTCCGCATTACTAGAAAAGAGCCACATAAAGCATGGGAAGTTTTACTTCCTATCAAGCATGGAATACTGAAACTGGCGGGCTCATACCTCATCTAACCAATCCATCAGACCTTTGGAGGCGCAAAATTTTACTCCTTTAAGTTTACTCTAACGCACGACTCTCCTATTTTTACTCCTCCGCAATGCCGCTCGTTCAAAAAAAAACATCCCTTCATTTTTTCGATCCGGCATTGCGGAGGAGTAAAAATAGGAGAGTCGTGCTCAGTGTTTGCTGAGGGTGGTGCTCCTCATAATTCCTACAAGTTTCCAACGCTGGAGAATGTTTTTAGGAAAGCTGTTGCCAAACAAGGTAAGTGACTAAGCATGCTTCTTCTATCAAGAGGAGGAAGAAGGAGACAATCTCTCCCACAGTTTCTGTTCGTATTTCATTTTTAGCTGTAATCTGAGGAGCAATTAAAAAAATAGCACGCTGTCAAATATAGTGTTGCCCTTCTCGAGATGCTACACAAGTTATAGCGCGCTAATAGTGTGCTATATTTGAAAATAGCGTTTTGCCAAAAAAAATGCCAAACATCTCCAGAAATAAAGGATTTCGGCAACTACATTTTTTTCCAGGAGCTATACATGCACAAGGTCCAAATCCATGGCATAAACGTGAACATTCCTTTTATAACCTGTTGTAAGACCAGGCCACATCATACAGCAGCTTGACAAACCATCAGTAAGCAAATCTAAAACCGTTTCTTGCACGGTACATGACATTGCAAAATTAAGAAAGTATACAGAGAACAGCCAGGCATGCTAATATGATTGATGGTCCCATTGTGGGAGCTAAATTCGGAAGTGGTTTGGCTTACAGAGAACAAGGCTTGAAGAGGACAAACAGTAGTAAATTAGTGATACAAGAGAAGAACAAGTGGACACACCTAAATAAGATATCATCAAGCACAAGCACAACAGATCTAGCCTTAGGTTGATACCAAGTACTTCTAATTAAGACAGCAAACTGCAGTTCCACTACAGGTGATCTAACATAGAATCAACCTATTTTCTTCAAAGAAAAAAATAGCAACGGTTGGCGACAAGGAGCAGCACGGCAGCAACAAGTTCAGCGCCACCAGCTTCCTCTGCCACGGCAAGGAGGAGCAGCAGTGTGGCGATGTGGATGGGGACTGGGGGAGGAGACAGAATGACCCGCTGGCTGACTTGCGGGCACCGGCGGCTTGGCTGAAATCGGCACTGCGCCATTGACTTGCTGGATTTGGAGCGTGGCCGACACTGCTACTTGGAGGCGGGATACAAAGAAGCCGCTGCCGCTCATGAACTACTGTTGTTGCCTTCACTCACGAGTCACGAGATGCGGCCGCCGTTCCCCTTCAAGAGGCGCCGCCGCCGTCGAGCTGGTGGATAATGAGGAATGAGCGTGACGAGTTGGCTAGGTTAGGTCGATTGGTTGTTGTATGCGTTGCGTCCATGAGAGATAGTGAGAGTGGGTTGGGTCGATGCCAGATGGGCTGGGTGCACACTAAAACGCTAAAATGTCTTCTCGTTTAGCACCGAATAGTGCACTATAGCGTGATTAGCACCGTAATGAGCAAATTAGGCAAAACGTAATGTGGCCCTTTCAGATACACTATATCGACGCTACAATGCTGGAATAGCGCGCTATTTCTTTAGTTGGTTAGAGCAACTCTAGCAAACCCCTAATATCCCACCGAACTGTAAAATAACCGCCAAATTTTTGTTTCGGATAAAAAAAGTAGCCCGAACAGACCCCTTATACACCTTCGACCTTTAATTTTTTTAAGGGGTACGATAAAAAACTCCTCCCAATCCGCAAAAACACAGTTGTCGCATCCGCTTCTACGATACCCTATATCCGGAGAAAATAGTTGGCGGGAGCCCAACTATCACGAAAACATCCACGTCTCCCATCTGCGTCCGCCGTTCGCGCAGCCCCGGATGCCGCCCCGCCCGTCCCTGGACACCGGCAGCACGTCCGTGTCTGCCGTCCGCGCCGCCCTGGTCCCCCGGCCGCGTCTCTCGCTACAGCGACATAGGACCGATTGAGCTAGCTAGCTAGCTTCTGGATCGATTCGAGCTGAGCTAGCTAGCTAGATCTCGATCTATTTGAATTGAGCTAACTAGCTAGCTCTGGTTACCTTGACAGAGGAGCTAGCTAGCTCCTGGATTGGCCGCTTCCTGTGCTTCGTATTTGGTCGCCGACTGCTTTGTATTTGGCCACTTCGTGCGCTGTCTGTCGGTTTCGCGGGAGCAAGCTAGCTGATCATGAACACGAGCGAGAGGAAGAAGAAGACGTTGGGAAAGAATATAAGCGAATATTCGGTTTTGCAGTTTAAGTTTGAGGGGTCTGTTTGGCCGCAGCTTAAACCGACTCTTAAAACGCGTTTTCCGTGAACCTTTAAACATGTTATCAGGGGTCTCCTAGAGTTGCTCTTAGAAGACGAGCAGGACAAAGAAGACGTGGATCTGCCATTAATATTGCAGGCGCTGCATTTGACCAACCTACAGAAATGGATGGTGAGGATACTATGAAAGCTTATGTAAGTGTCACAACTAAAAAGTGCTTGAAAATGGTACATCCACAATTTCAGGCATGAAAGCGCAAAGTGGTGTTGCAGATGTCCCTGCCACAAGTATCTAGACAGAAGAGTTGGAAGCTAATATTCCTGTTGCAGGTGATTTGCTTCCTATGCATCTAGATGGAGGCATGTCTTCCGAGCCTGCATCTGATGTAGCTCTCACTTCTCCCTAGTTTAGTGATATTGTCAGGGCATTTCTAACCTATCCCCTAAAAGTTGAGGGAGTAAAACGTTTAGTGGATTTTATTTACCATTATGTTTTGTCCGGACCTAGTCGATCCCCTATATATAAAGAAGTAAAGCTTATGTATGGCTCAAACATTTCATCGAACACTTGCTATGCGTCTCCGTGGCTAGTGGCATCGATGGTGACTACGCCGGCAACGTTGTGGCTAGCGGTGTCGATGATGCCGACACCGCAATGACACGGCCGTCGCCGCCGACGTACGTGAGCTCATGAAAACAACGTGCGCGTGACCACGCCTTGCTTTTGTACTGAAGAAATGCATCGTGACCACGCCGGGCTGCCGCTAGCTGCGGCTGCCGATTTTCCAACGCCTCCGACCACTCCAAATTTCCAAGTTTCCAACTGTCAAAGCCGAAGCGCTAGCCCAGCAACTTCGATCCCTACATAACAAGCCCGAGCCACAACCCAACAGTAAACGAAGCATCAGAATACATACTACTTGCACATAATCATAGACACGCGTACGTGCGCAGTTGGGGCGTATTCTTCTTCACCTGCTTCCAGAGAAAGAATGGCGGCCAGGCTCAGAGGGCGAGCAACGGCGGTCCAGGGCAGGTTCATGTTCAGCGTCGGCATGCTCCGTGAGATCAAGGACTGGTTTCAGACCGGCTTGGGTCTTCTACTAGCTGTTGCCCTACTCGTCTCCTCCATGGCTGGCAGCGACGATGACCAGTGCAGCTGGCGTAGTCGTGCCCTGGCCGCCGTAGTCGTGCCTCAGCCCAGCGCCAGGCATCTCAGCTTCTGCCGAGATGGTAAGGTCGCCGGCGAGGCCGCCGGTGAGGCCTGAGGTGTTAGGAGCGGGATAGGTTCTATGTATTACAGGGGAAATCACTCTCAGAGTACAATTCGATGGCTATTACATGCGAATCTCACAAACAGGAGCTAGGGTTCTTGCGAGAGAAGGGGAATCGGGAATGGGAGCCGATGCCGTTGCCGTGATCCACTGGATGACGCTTCTGAAAGGAGTGGGTGGATAAATAGGTGGTCGCCTGGGCTGGGCCGACTCACACCCACTCTGCCCAGTTACTCTGGAGTTGGCCTTGCGAGCCCGCACTGGTCTGGTTGCCATGGGCGAGCCAGGCCCGTCTCTGCCAGGTGGCCCAGGGGTGCTGACATCCCCCTTTCTTGAGGCGAGGCTTGCCCCCAAGCCTCAGAAGCCGGAAATCGAGCTTGCAGCGCAGACGGTCCTCCCAGGAATCCTCCATAGTCGCTGGGTTGGACTAGAGGACTAGGATCTGCTCCACCATAGCCCCCCGGCGTTGGCGCCAGCGGTGCTCCATGATCTTCACAGGAACCACAGGAATGTCAGAATGGACAGGAAGGTTACTGGAAGTTGTCGTACCTGGGACAAGTGCTTTCTGGAGTTGTGAAACATGGAAGACTAGATGGATTTGTGCTCGCTCCGGAAGTTGTAGCTTGTAAGCAACATCGTTGATACGAGCAATGATTTTGTAAGGCCCGAAGAACCGGAAGGAGAGCTTGTGACAGGCCTGTCGAGCAACCGAAGTCTGAATGTAAGGTTGCAGCTTCAGGTAGACAAAATCACCAACCTCAAAGACCCGGAATGATCTCTTCTTGTCAGCTTGCTGCTTCATGCATTGCCGAGCGTGGTTCAGGTGTTGCTGTAACAGATCCTGCACCACCGCTCGTTCATCAAGCCAGGATTGCAGAGCTGGAACTGAGCAGGCACTGGTTGCTGTTATCCCCCATTGCCGTAGTACATGGCTGTACATGGCTCGAAAAGGTGACATGCCAATAGCAGAATGGTGTGACGAATTGTACCAAAATTGGGCCAGGGGAATCCAGAAACTCTAGCGACGAGGACATGCTTGAGTGAAGCACCGCAAAAAGGTTTCAAGGCATTGATTGACTCGCTCTATCTTCCCGTCAGTCTGTGGGTGATTGGCAGAACTCATGCGCAGGCCGGTACCAGCGTACTTAAACAACACTTGCCAGAAGTGACTCATAAACACCGGTCACGGTCGGATACGATTGAACCTGGGAATCCATGCAGCCGATAGACTTGGTTCATGTACAAGAGAGCGACCTTGGAAGCAGTATACGGGTGTGCCAATGGAAGGAAATGGGCGAATTTGGTCAGTTTATCCACAATGACCGGAATGCAGTTGACTCCGCCAGAAGGAGGCAGACCATCGATAAAATCCATGATTATCATTTCCCATGACTCCTTGGGTACTCGCAAAGGCTCAAGTAGCCCTGGATACACAGCTCGATCCGGTTTCGCTTGTTGACAAGTTGGGCAGCAACAAACGTGAGTCTTCATCTTAGGCCACGTAAATAAGCGGCGCACCCGACGCCAATGACCGGAAAGCCAGAGTGTCCACCGAGCGGGATGTCATGAAATGCAGCAATGATCTGCTGTTGCATAGTTGTTGCGCCCCCGAGCCAAATCCTCCCTCGGAAACAAATGATGCCTTATTCTAGAGTGAAGCGCCCTTTGGGATCCAGACGAATGGCCAGCTATTCCAGCAACTTGTGTGCCTGAGGATTAGCGTTGTAGCTGCTGAGGACATCTTCCATCCAACTAGGCTTGCAGGAGGAGACCGTGTGAAGTTGATCCACATGGGTGGCTCTTGATAATGCGTCAGCTGCCCCATTCTCTGCCCCTTTCTTGTAATTGATAGTGTAGCGGAGTCCCAACAGTTTGCTGAAAGCCTTTTGCTGCCACGAAGTAGTCAGTCTTTGTTCCTCCAGGTGAATGAGGCTCTTTTGATCAGTCTGGATCACGAACTCATTGTGCTGCAAATAGGGTCACCATTGCTCAATCGCCACGACCACTACAAGATATTCCTTTTCATAAGTTGACAATCCTTTGAATTTGGGACACAAAGCTTTGCTCATATAAGCGATTGGATGCCCTTGCTGCTGCAGAACTACCCCCACGCCCGCGTCACATGCATCTGTTTCCACGATGAAGGGTTGAGAGAAGTTGGGCAATGCTAGCACCGGGGCTGAGATGAGCCCTTTCTTTAGCAACTGAAAGGACTCTTCTGTTGCCTGAGTCCAAACAAACGGGGCTCCCTTCTTGAGCAGATTGAACAAGGGCCGTGCGATGATCCCGAAGTGGCGTACGAATTGGCGGTAATAACCAGCCAACCCGAGGAACCGTTGCACTTCTTTAGCATCAGTTGGTGTAGGCCATTGCTCGACGGCTTGGATCTTTCTAGGATCTATGGCAACTTCTTCCGCACTGATGACGTGCCCCAAGTAGGACAACTTTTGCTGGCCAAAACAACATTTCGAAGCCTTGAGCTTCCACTGGTCTCGTAGCAAGAGCTGGAAAACATGTTTAAGATGAGTTGTATGATCCTCCAAAGTGCGGCTGAAGACCAGGATATCGTCAAAGAACAGCGGAACACACTTGCGGAGCAGAGGATGCATTTTATTAGTCATTGCGCCGTTGAAAGTGGACGGACCTCCTGCTAGGCCCATTGAGAGAACCAGGAATTCAAAATGTCCCGAG
This sequence comes from Triticum dicoccoides, assembly GCF_002162155.2. NCBI lineage: Eukaryota > Viridiplantae > Streptophyta > Magnoliopsida > Poales > Poaceae > Triticum > Triticum dicoccoides. The sequence goes on from NC_041384.1 coordinate 746,809,867, forward strand.
TGGGTCTGGAAGGCAGTCTTGTACTCGTCACCTTCGGCGATTATGATTTGGCAGTAACCTGCTCGGAGATCGAGTTTGGAGAACCAAACTTCTCCGCGAAGTTCATCAAGTAACTCTTCAATTACTGGAACTGGAAATCGAGCGATGGATGTCATGGCATTGAGGTGGCGATAATCAATACACAAACGCCACGTGCCATCCTTCTTCTTAACCAAGATAACTGGCGATGCAAACGGGCTAGAGCTGCGTCTGATAACCCCCTGCCTGAGCAACTCAGCCACTTGCTCCTCAATCTCAGTCTTGTGCTCCGGCTTGTGACGATACGACCAGATATTGACAGGCTGAGCACCGGGTACCAAAGGAATATGGTGATCATAGCTGTGCTTTGGTGGTAACCCTGTCATTTCGCCAAAAACATCTGAATACGGTTCCAGCATAGCACAGACACATTCTGGGGTGACCTCTTGCTCCTCCCCCGTCCCCATAGTCACTTGGTAAAGCTGAACCATATGCGAAACAACCCCTTGACGACATGAACTGTTCAGTTGCATGCTGTTAATGACTTCGCAAGAAGGTGTAGATGGGTGTCCATAAAGGTGGACAGTGCACGTTGTTGGGAAACGTAGTAATTTCAAAAAAATTCCTACGCACACGCAAGATCATGTGATGCATAGCAACGAGGGGAGAGTGTGATCTACGTACCCTTGTAGATCGACAACAGAAGCGTTTGGTTGATGTAGTCGTATGTCTTCACGGCCCGACCGATCAAGCACCGAAACTACGGCACCTCCGAGTTTTAGCACACATTCAGCTCGATGACGATCCCCGGACTCCGATCCAGCAAAGTGTCGGGGAAGAGTTCCGTCAGCACGACGGCATGGTGACGATCTTGATGCACTACTGCTGCAGGGCTTCGCCTAAGCACCGCTACAATATTATCGAGGACTATGGTGGCTGGGGGTGCCACACACGGCTAAGGAATAGATCACGTGGATCAACTTGTCTGTCTCTGGGGTGCTCCTGCCTCCGTATATAAAGAACTAGAGTGGGGGAGGCTGGCCGGCCAAGGAGGGCGCGCCAGGAGAGTCCTACTCCCTCTGGGAGTAGGATTCCCCCCCCCCCCCAATCCTAGTTGGAAAAGGATTCGCGGAGGGGGAAAAGAGAGAGAGGGGCCGCCCCCCTCTCCTTGTCCTATTCGGACCAAGGGAGGGGAGGGGCGCGCGGCCCATGTAGGGCTGCATCTTCTCTTTTCCACTAAGGCCCATCATGCTCCCGGGGGGTTCCGGTAACCTCCCGGTACTCCGGTAAAATCCCGATTTCACCCGGAACACTTCCGATATCCAAACATAGGCTTCCAATATATCAATCTTTATGTCTCGACCATTTCGAGGCTCCTCGTCATGTCCGTGATCACATCCGGGACTCCGAACAACATTCGGTACATCAAAATGCATAAACTCATAATATAACTGTCATCGTAACCTTAAGCATGCGGACCCTACGGGTTCGAGAACAATGTAGACATGACCGAGACATGTCTCCAGTCAATAACCAATAGCGGGACCTGGATGCCCATATTGGCTCCTACATATTCTACGAAGATCTTTATCGGTCAGACCGCGTAACAACATACGTTGTTCCCTTTGTCATCGGTATGTTACTTGCCCGAGATTCGATCGTCGGTATCCAATACCTAGTTCAATCTTGTTACCGGCAAGTCTCTTTACTCGTTTTGCAATACATCATCCTGCAACTAACTCATTAGTTGCAATGCTTGCAAGGCTTAAGTGATGTGCATTACCGAGAGGGCCCAGAGATACCTATCTGACAATCGGAGTGACAAATCCTAATCTCGAAATACGCCAACCCAACATGTACCTTTGGAGACACCTATAGAGATCCTTTATAATCACCCAGTTACGTTGTGACGTTTGGTAGCACACAAAGTGTTCCTCTGGCAAACGGGAGTTGCATAATCTCATAGTCAAAGGAACATGTATAAGTCATAAAGAAAGCAATAGCAACATACTAAATGATCGGGTGCTAAGCTAATGGAATGGGTCATGTCAATCAGATCATTCAACTAATGATGTGATCCCGTTAATCAAATAACAACTCTTTGTCCATGGTTAGGAAACATAACCATCTTTGATTAATGAGCTAGTTAAGTAGAGACATACTAGTGACACTTTGTTTGTCTATGTATTCACACAAGTATTATGTTTCCGGTTAATACAATTCTAGCTTGAATAATAAACATTTATCATGATATAAGGAAATAAATAATAACTTTATTATTGCCTCTAGGGCATATTTCCTTCAGTCTCCCACTTGCACTAGAGTCAATAATCTAGTTCACATCGCCATGTGATTTAATAGTTCACATCACCATGTGATTAACACCCATAGTTCACATCGATATGTGATCAACACCCAAAGGGTTTACTAGAGTCAGTAATCTAGTTCACATCGCTATGTGATTAACACCCAAAGAGTACTAAGGTGTGATCATGTTTTGCTTGTGAGATAATTTTAGTCAACGGGTCTGTCACATTCAGATCCGTAAGTATTTTGCGAATTTCTATGTCAACAATGCTCTGCACGGAGCTACTCTAGCTTATTACTCCCACTTTCAATATGTATCTAGATCGAGACTTAGAGTCATCCAGATCTGTGTCAAAACTTGCATCGACGTAACCTTTTACGACGAACCTTTTTGTCACCTCCATAATTGAGAAATATTTCCTTATTCCACTAAGGATAATTTTGACCACTGTCCAGTGATCTACTCTTAGATCACTATTGTACTCCCTTGCTTAACACAGTGTAGGGTATACAATAGATCTGGTACACAGCATGGCATACTTTATAGAACCTATGGCTGAGGCATAGGGAATGACTTTCATTCTATTTCTATCTTCTGCCGTGGTCGGGCTTTGAGTCTTACTCAATTTCACACCTTGCAACACAGGCAAGAACTCTTTCTTTGACTGTTTCATTTTGAACTACTTCAAAATCTTGTCAAGGTATGTACTCATTGAAAAACTTATCAAGCGTCTTGATCTATCTCTATAGATCTTGATGCTTAATATGTAAGCAGCTTTACCGAGGTCTTTCTTTGAAAAACTCCTTTCAAATATTCCTTTATGCTTTCCAGAAAATTATACATTATTTCCGATCAACAATATGTTGTTCACATATACTTATCAGAAATGTTATAGTGCTCCCACTCACTTTCTTGTAAATACAGGCTTCACCATAAGTCTGTATAAAACTATATGCTTTGATCAACTTATCAAAGCGTATATTCCAACTCCGAGATGCTTGCACCAGTCCATAGATGGATCGTTGGAGCTTGCATATTTTGTTAACACCTTTAGGATTGACAAAACCTTCTGGTTGCATCATATACAACTCTTTTTTAAGAAATCCATTAAGGAATGCAGTTTTGTTTATCCATTTGCCAGATTTCATAAAATGCGGCAATTTCTAACATGATTCGGACAGACTTAAGCATATATACGAGTGAGAAAATCTCATCGCAGTGAACACCTTGAACTTGTCGAAAACCTTTTGCGACAATTCTAGCTTTGCTGATAGTAACTGTCTTCCTCTTGAAGATCCATTTATTTTCTATGGCTTGCCGATCATTGGGCAAATCCATCAAAGTCCATACTTTGTTCTCATACATGGATCATATCTCGGATTTTATGGCCTCAAACCATTTCGCGGAATCTAGGCTCATCATCGCTTCCTCATAGTTCGCAAGTTCGTCATGGTCTAGTAACATGACTTCCAGAACAAGATTACTGTACCACTCTGGTGCGGATCTCACTCTGGTTTACCTACGAGATTCGGTAGTAACTTGATCTGAAGTTACATGATCATCATCATTAGATTCCTCACTAATTGGTGTAGTAGTCACAGGAACAGATATCTGTGATGAACTACTTTCCAATAAGGGAGCAGGTACAGTTACCTCATCAAGTTCTATTTTCCTCCCACTCACTTCTTTCGAGAGAAACCCTTCTCTAGAAAAACTCTGAATTTAGCAACAAAAGTCTTGCCTTCGGATTTGTGATAGAAGGTGTACCCAACAGTCTCCTTTGGGTATCCTATGAAGACATATTTCTCCGATTTGGGTTTGAGCTTATCAGGATGAAACTTTTTCATATAAGCATCACAATCCCAAACTTTAAGAAATGACAACTTTGGTTTCTTGCCAAACCACAGTTCAGATTGTGTCGTCTCAACGGACTTAGATGGTGCCCTTTTAAACGTGAATGCAGCTGTCTTTAATGCATAACCCCAAAACGATAGTGGTAGATCGAAAAGAGACATCATAGATCGCACCATATCTAATAAAGTACAGTTATAATGTTCAGACACACCATTATGCTGTGGTGTTCCAGGTGGCGTGAGTAGTAAAACTATTTCACATTGTTTTAACTGAAGGCCAAACTCATAACTCAAATATTTTACCTCTGCGATCATATCGTAGAAACTTTTATTTTCTTGTTACGATGATTCTCCACTTCACTTTGAAATTCTTTGAACTTTTCAAATATTTCAGACTTGTGTTTCATTAAGTAGATATACCCATATCTGCTCAAATCATCTGTGAAGGTCAGAAAATAATGATACCCGCCGCGAGCCTTAACACTCATCGGATCTCATACATCAGTATGTATTATTTCCAATAAGTCAGTTGCTCGCTCCATAGTTCCGGAGAACGGCGTTTTAGTCATCTTGCCTATGAGGCATGGTTCACAAGCATCAACTGATTTATAATCAAGTGATTCCAAAAACCCATTAGCATGGAGTTTCTTCATGCTCTTTACACCAATATGACCTAAACGGCAGTGCCACAAATAAGTTGCACTATCATTATTAACTTTGCATCTTTTGGTTTCAATATTATGATTATGTGTATCACTACGATCGAGATCCAACGAACTATTTCCATTGGGTGTGTAACCATATAAGGTTTTATTCATGTAAACAGAACAACAATTTATTCTCTTACTTAAATGAATAACCGTATTACAAAAAACATGATCAAATCATATTCATGCTCAACACAAACACCAAATAACACTTATTCAGGTTCAACACTAATCCCGAAAGTATAGGGAGTGTGTGATGATGATCATATCAATCTTGGAACCACTTCCAACACACATCGTTTAACTAGTCTCTGTTTATTCTGCAACTCCCGTTTCGAGTTACTAATCTTAGCAACTGAACTAGTATCAAATACTGAGGGGTTGCTATAAACACTAGTAAAGTACACATCAATAACATGTATATCAAATATACTTATGTTCACTTTGCCATCCTTCTTATCTGCCAATCACTTGGGGTAGTTCCGCTTCCAGTGACCAGTCCCTTTGCAGTACAAACACTTAGTCTCAGGCTTAGGACCAGGCTTGGGCTTCTTCACTTGAGCAGCAACTTGCTTGCTGTTCTTCTTGAAGTTCCCCTTCTTCCCTGTGCCCTTTTCTTGAAACTAGTGGTCTTGTCTACCATCAACACTTGATGTTTTTTCTCGAATTCTACCTTCGTCAATTTCCGCATTACGAAGAGCTTGGGAATCGTTTCCGTTATCCCTTGCATATCATAGTTCATCACGAAGTTCTACTAACTTGGTGATGGTGACTAGAGAATTCTGTCAATCACTATTTTATCTGGAAGATTAACTCCCACTTGATTCAAGCGATTGTAGTACTCAGACAGTCTAAGCATATGCTCACTAGTTGAGCGATTCTCCTCCATCTTTTAGCTATAGAACTTGTTGGAGACTTCATATCTCCCAACTCGGGTATTTGCTTGAAATATTAACTTCAACTCCTGGAACATCTCATATGCTCCATGACGTTCAAAACGTCTTTGAAGTCCCGATTCTAAGCCATTAAGCATGGTGCACTAAACTATCAAGTAGTCGTCATTTTGAGCTAGCCAAACGTTCATAACGTCTGCATCTGCTCCTGCAATAGGTCCGTCACCTAGCGGTGCATCAAGGACATAATTCTTCTGTGCAGCAATGAGGATAAACCTTAGATCACGGATCCAATCCGCATCTTTGCTACTAACATCTTTCAACACAATTTTCTCTAGGAACATATCAAAATAAACACAAGGAAGCAACAATGCGAGCTATTGATCTACAACATGATTTGAAAAATACTACCAGGACTAAGTTCATGATAAATTTAAGTTCAATTTAATCATATTACTTAAGAACTCCCACTTAGATAGACATCTCTCTAATCCTCTAAGTGATCACGTGATCCAAATCAACTAAACCATGTCCGATCATCACGTGAGATGGAGTAGTTTCATTGGTGAACATCACTATGTTGATCATATCTACTATATGATTCACGCTCGACCTTTCGGTCTCCGTGTTCCGAGGCCATATCTGTATATGCTTGGCTCGTCAAGTATAACCTGAGTATTTCGCGTGTGCAACTGTTTTGCACCCATTGTATTTGAACGTAGAGCCTATCACACCTGATCATCACGTGGTGTCTCAGCACGAAGAACTTTCGCAACGGTGCATACTCAGGGAGAACACTTCTTGATAATTAGTGAGAGATCATCTTAAAATGCTACCGTCAAACTAAGCAAAAATAAGATGTATAAAAGATAAACATCATATGCAATCAAAATATGTGACATGATATGGTCATCATCATCTTGCGCCTTTGATCTCCATCTCCAAAGTACTGCCATGATCTCTATCGTCACCGGCATGACACCATGATCTCCATCATCTTGATCTATATCAATGTGTCGTCACACGGTCGTCTTGCCAACTATTGCTCTTGCAATTATTGCTATCGCATAGCGATAAAGTAAAGCAATTATTTGGCACTTGCATCTTATGCAATAAAGAGACAACCATAAGGCTTTTGCCAGTTGCCGATAACTTTAACAAAACATGATCATCTCATATAACAACTTATATCTCATCACGTTTTGACCATATCACATCACAACATGCCCTGCAAAAACAAGTTAGACGTCCTCTACTTTGTTGTTGCAAGTTTTACGTGGCTGCTACGGGCTTAAGCAAGAACCAATCTTACCTACGCATCAAAACCACAATGATAGTTTGTCAAGTTGGTGCTGTTCTAACCTTCACAAGGACCGGGCGTAGCCACACTCGGTTCAACTAAAGTTGGAGAAACTGTCACCCGCAAGCCACCTATGTGCAAAGCACGTCGGGAGAACCGGTCTCGCGTAAGCGTACGCGTAATGTTGGTCCGGGCCGCTTCATCCAACAATACCGCCGAACCAAAGTATGACATGCTGGTAAGCAGTATGACTTATATCGCCCACAACTCACTTGTGTTCTACTCGTGCATATAACATCAAACCATAAAAACCTAGGATCGGATGTCACTGTTGGGGAACGTAGTAATTTAAAAAAATTCCTACGCACAAGCAAGATCATGTGATGCATAGCAACGAGGGGAGAGTGTGATCTACGTACCCTTGTAGATCGACAATGGAAGCGTTTGGTTGATGTAGTCGTATGTCTTCACGGCCCGACCGATCAAGCATCGAAACTACGGCACCTCCGAGTTTTAGCACACGTTCAGCTCGATGACGATCCCCGGACTCCGATCCAGCAAAGTGTCGGGGAAGAGTTCCATCAGCATGACGGCGTGGTGACGATCTTGATGCACTACTGCTGCAGGGCTTCGCCTAACTCATTCTGTAATACATCATCCCGCAACTAACTCATTAGTTGCAATGCTTGCAAGGCTTAAGTGATGTGCATTACCGAGAGGGCCCAGAGATACCTCTCCGACAATCAGAGTGACAAATCCTAATCTCGAAATACGCCAACCCAACATGTACCTTTGGAGACACCTGTAGAGATCCTTTATAATCACCCAGTTACGTTGTGACGTTTGGTAGCACACAAAGTGTTCCTCCGGCAAACGGGAGTTGCATAATCTCATAGTCATAGGAACATGTATAAGTCATGAAGAAAGCAATAGCAACATACTAAACGATCGGGTGCTAAGCTAATGGAATGGGTCATGTCAATCAGATCATTCAACTAATGATGTGATCCCGTTAATCAAATAACAACTCTTTGTCCATGGTTAGGAAACATAACCATCTTTGATTAATGAGCTAGTTAAGTAGAGGCATACTAGTGACACTTTGTTTGTCTATGTATTCACACAAGTATTATGTTTCCGGTTAATACAATTCTAGCATGAATAATAAACATTTATCATGATATAAGGAAATAAATAATAACTTTATTATTGCCTCTAGGGCATATTTCCTTCACACGTGGCCTCTGGAATGGAGATATGCTTGCCCTTCCTGTCCATCCTCATCGGACTGTGCTCCTCGAGCTAGTCCATTCCAAGGATTGCGTCATACATCCCCAGTAAGAGAACTTTGATGTCTGTAGTGAATTCATACCCTTGTGAAGCCCATTTGCAATCTGGAATAGATGCTACACACTGCAGTTCGCCGCCACCAGCAACCTTGAAACGCACAACACGGGTCAAAGGAGCGACCCCCGTCAGTTGGGTGGTCAATTGAGCGTCGATAAACGATGTAGAGCTGCCAGAATCCACCAGCATGAGGATCTCGTGCCTCTGCAACCACGCGTGGAGCTGAAACGCCTTAGGTGACTTGCTGCTCTCCGTCAAAGACGGAATCGAGGCCGAAAAGCTCCAGAAGCTCCTCCACTACGTGCAGCTGCACCGTGGCAGGACACGTGTGATCGTGGCACCACCGCTCGCCGCACTTGAAGCAGAGACCACGGGCATGGCGGTATTCACGGAGAGCTTTCACTTTGTTGCTGTTCGCGCGAGCACCCTCGATGCCGCATCTGTCATTGGCCGCTGGCATTGGTGCGGCAGCAAGTGGCCGCGGTGGAGGCGCCGGCAACGGCAGCGCCCCAGAGCGTTGCCCCATGTCCAGCGAATGCGGCACTGGCGGGTGCGGGAGTGGATGATGCACACCCCCAGGCACTTCCTCCTGAAACAGCGCGAGGGAACATGCGGTGTCTAGATCGGGTGGTCGCTGTACCAGCACCACCGCCCGGATGTCGGCGCGGAGTCCCTCCACAAAGCGAGTAAGGTAATAGTAAGGGTGAATTGCATCAGAATAAGAGGCCAAATGATTAATAATAAGTTGGAATTGCTCAATATAGTCAGCTACAGTAGATGTCTGCTTAATGGTGTAAATTGACGAATGAGCAATTGGTGGCGATCGCGCCTGAAACGAGTGCATAAGAGGCTAGCAAACGATTCCCAATCGAAGCCTGCAAGCTTCTTCTAGATCGATTGCAGCCATATGGCAGCCGCCCCCGAGAAATTCAAGAATGCCATGGGTACCCAGAACGAGGAGTTGACGTTAAACATAGAAAAGTACTGTTCACAGAGAGTTTTCCAGAGTTTTGGGTTCTCGCCCGTGAAATTTAGGAAGCAAATAGAAGGGTGTGCCTGTCCCAAGCCCGCGAGGAGCTGGCTGGCATGGGAAATCGGCGAAGCAACGGGGATCAGGGATGGGGATGCGGGGAACTGACCTATGCCCGGGAGGGGCACCGACGTCATGGCCGGCGCCGACTACCGGCGAAGGAATGCGTCGCTGTGGTCATCAGACCCGTGGGGCACCTCCTGCGCGTTGATGCCGGAGCCGAGGAGGCTCCCGGCCGCTGTGAGGGAGGGGGCGGGGCCGACGCCCGATCGCTGCCACACCAGGCGCCGCCGCCGCAGGCGCGCGCCCTTGCTGATCCGCAACGCGACGCTCCAGATCAGGCCGCCACGCGAGGAGATCGTCGACCTTGGCAGTGTTGGCATGCACTGCCGCTGTATTGTTGCACAGCTCGACGCGGAACTCATCCATGGAGGACGTGAGCTTGTCCATGTAGTCCTTCATGGTGGGATCCATGGCCTCGATCTGCAGTCAAGCTTGACGAAGATGGCGAGTCTCAACGAATTGCGCCAGATCGCGCACGGAGGAAGAGTGGTGGCTGGTGTCTGATACCAGATGTTAGGAGCGGGATAGGTTGTATGTATTACAGGGGAAATCACTCTCAGAGTACAATTCGATGGCTATTACATGCGAATCTCACGAACAGGAGCTAGGGTTCTTGCGAGAGAAGGGGAATCAGGAATGGGAGCCGGTGCCGTTGCCGTGATCCACTGGGTGACGCTTCTGGAAGGAGTGGATAGATAAGTAGGTGGTCGCCTGGGCTGGGCCGGGTCACACCCACTCTGGCCCAATTACTCTGGAGTTGGCCTTGCGATCCCGCACTGGTCTGGTTGCCGTGGGCGAGCCAGGCCCGTCGCTGCCAGGTGGCCCAGGGGTGCTGACACGAGGTCACCGGCGAGGTCATGGAAGCTTCACGTGAGTCACCGACCGGCCTCAAGGAGGCCTTCACGCGAAGGAAAATTTTACTCGGCCGCCAAAAGATGAAGTAAATATATTTTTAGGGAGAGGAGTAAAATTTTACTCCCTTAAGCCAAATAGGGGTTCGGTTAGGTGCGGCATAAAGGAGCAAAACAAAAAAATTACTCCCTTGGTTATTGGGGACCGGTTAGAGATGCTCTTAGTCTGTGCATTCTACCTCTTTTGTTCTCTGCTGCCTGTTTCCAATCAGCCATACACTATATGTCTTTGCGAACTAGATGCGAATGGTAGGCATTATTAGTGTCGATGCCTGCTTCTAAGCATCATATCTGTGTCTAAATCGTGTGTGGTTCCTGTTATTATCATGATAATCTACGATGTGTATTATACAATTTTCTTTCGTTAAAGAACGCTTTTATTAACCTAGAATATTCCTGTTTCTACTGTGGGGTTTAAAAAGCATGGCAACCGTAGTAGGACTTGGCTTGCTAGATCTACATTGCTCTCCTCTGATAGGAGAAGCGCCCTTCGCTGGTGCTTGTGCTCATCAACAGCAATAGAATTTTTTTGCGAATACGCAAAGCTTGTATATCTTTTCATTGATAAAGAGAGAGAAGAATGAGTACAACAAAGGATATCACACATGACATGAACACAATGAGGCATAAAAATGGTGCTAGGAGCATAGAGAGAGAGGGTGCTCAGCCCAACCATAGTAAATAACACAACTAAACCCACCAAACCTAAAACTAAAGGAGCAGGCGGAAGCAGCAGGATGTCAAACATCTTCAAATTAAACACCCGGACACCACGAGCGAGAAAGATAGTGCCTTCAAGAAGGGGAACGACATCGTGACGCCGCCGCCATCTGATTCGGAGAACTGGAGCTAGGGTTTCCCATGATGCTAGTAGGGGGCCACGGATAAAGGCCATGACAGTGCCTCCAGGAAGAAAAACGACACCCACGAGTGTCGCCACTGCCAGCATTGGCAAGCCGAGCATGGATTTCGTCTGGCCTAAGTCCGAGCAATCCCAAAGCCACCAGATCATGATCCGAAGATGCCGGAGCAAACCTACAAATCGACCGCTGCCTCAGAAGGGGGTGGGGCTGCACTTGCCGCCAAAAAAACACGAGCTTTGGAGCCGACAAGACGTGCAGGGAGTAAAATAGTTTCCAAACTTTTGCTGGGAGAAGAGAATCCAGTGTGATTGTGATCTCTAATCAAGACACATCACCCTCATATGAGGAAATAATCTATGTCAGTGATGCATAGAAGCTACTGTACAAGTGTTCACCGAATGTCCTCGTCATAACTCTTACAAGCGTCCATTGGTGGAGAATACTTTTGAAAAGTTGCTGCCGAGGCCGAGGGTGCTGCTCCCAAACATGGTAAGCATGGACGGGTGGTTCTTCTATTCTATCAAGAGGAGAAATAAGATGGAGAGAACCTCTGCTACTGGTCCTGATCCTATCTCATTTTCAGCGGCGATGTCAAGAGAGAAGCTGGACCAAGAAGACGGTGGATCTGCAGTCATGACCGAAGACCAACTCGCAAAAGAGAATGACGAGGGTTCTGTGGAAGCAACGGAGTTGCAATCTTATATGATCGTCACAAGTGTCCAAGCAGAATAAGCAAGGCCTGAAAGTTGGTCCATCAACAATATCAGATATGAATGCACAAAGTAGTGCCGTGGATGTGCCCGTCACAAATGCCCAGACAGACAGAAGAGTTAGAAGCTAATATTCTTGTTACATGTTGTTCGCTATATTCTCAACCTGCAGCTGGAAACGAAGACAATGAAAGTGTGGGAGTGAACACTGTTCAAGAATCTAATGCTTCTCAGCAGGCGATGGTGCCTGACGTCACTGCTAGAACAATTTTCATACACACACACACACACACACGGAGGTCATTGCTAGAACAAATGTCACATACACACACACTGAGGTCACTGTTGTAACTAATGCCATATACACACACGGAGGTCACTGCTAGAACAAACGTCATAGGTGACACTGAGTTTAGTGAATGGACCAGTGTATCTCCCATAGACGTGCCACAAGTTGCACAAAAATTTATTTTAGCTAGATTTCTATGTACAGTTTTCGTGCAAGACTTCTTATTTCAGAAATTGACAGAAGTACTTGTATACACTAGAAGAAATCAAGCATCTAGACAAGCCTAAAAAAATGAATTACATGCAAAATTGATGCTATGACATATTATGCTCGTCGATAATCGATGCTATTAACGATGACATGTAAAGCGCATGCACATATTGTCAACTTATTGAATGTAACTTGGAGCACATTTATAAACAGTTCAATTTATACCATAGAAGATTCTATAAATATGTTACGTAATAAAAACACTAGAAAACATTAGTAAGATTACAAATATGGTACCTAATAAAACACTAGAAACCATTAGAAATATATTAGTTAGACATTACACTTTAGAGATCTCCACCATGATAGTTAATGATATTAAAACATACGGGAACACATACACACAAAAACATACATATGCATCATATAGTTTATGCAATTGTCAAAAAAACTGAAAGATTAATTTTATTGATGCACACAATTTGAATTTAGTTGAAATGAAATTATCATTAAAATACATTAAAACTAAGAACAAAGAAGTATAATTAATATTTAACAATATTATTATGTGGTTCCACACATAAAACATTGTTATGTTGTTAACTATGTTAACTAAGTGATAGAAAATTATACTCGCCAACAGTATAATACAATAAAAATGCACTTACATAAGTATAAACGTTTGGTCTAAAGAGTTATTTCTTTACATTCGCCTCGGGTCTGAATCATGTTTGGACCAACCCTGCATGTTTGTTTACATGTTTGGCTCTGCCGACGACTATATTATCTCGGAAGACACTACACAACTACTCCTTCTCGTCGTCGATCCACCACCATCTCCTGGCTGCAATCACCCACCGCCACCTCCTGGAAGTAGCCTAGTTCAGACTTGACTGGGCTCAGCTCCCATTCACCACCAAAGAATCTAAAATTCAGGCCATAGAGGTTGTCGACATCTTGGGCGTAGAGCGAGTAGTCCAACTTCCCCATGTCGCTCAAGGAGCATCGGTCTGGCCGCTGGCGCCTTCGTGGCTCGGGCCAGGCTATCCCTGGACGGGAAGAACCTGGTGGCTTGGGCTTGCCAGCTTCGGCACAAGTGTCATGGCAGGATGATGGTAACCTGGCTCTGATTTCTCCTCAAATCTTGGGCCTGGCAGCTCCCAGAGCGGGAAGACCTCCAATCTTGGGTCCGGCTGCTCCTCAAATCTTGGGCCTAGCGGCTCCTGGAGTAGGAAGACCTCCATCTTTGGTCCTGCTGCTCCTCAAATTTTGGGTCTTGCACCTCCTGGAGCAGAAAGACCTCCAATCTTTGCCCCGGCTGCTCTTGGGAGGCTAGGAGTGGCTGCTCTAGGACATCCTGGTGTTGGGAGGCGGCCTACAACTGGTCCTTCTTGATATTTGTCGCGGTGACCTTGATGTGGCTCAGCACTGTGGCCTGGAGCGGCGGCGAGACGACCTGATATTGATGCATAACCCAGTCAGTGGTCACGGAGCCTCCGCCGTTGGCACGACGACACTGTAGAAGGTCAGGTAGTAACGCTTGTACCGGATGCCGACGTTGCTGCAGTCGGGGCGCAGAAGGGTGAAGCTCCGAAGGTTGTCCTCTGGCCGCACCACACGACGCCGACGCTGCCCTTGACAATGCGCTGCATGTGGCCTGCGTTCTTGGACACGATGAGGGTGTTGAGGAAGAAGACCTCGTGGCTGCCCGCCTGGCCGTGCTTCGCGAAGTGGTCCTGCGGCGGTAGGCTGCACGGGTCGTCGTCGATGACGACGTTGGCGAAGGGCGGGTCCGGGAGGCCAAGCGCGCACTGGAAGAGGTAGTGGGTGACGATGTCGTTGTCGGTTGTCTTGTCCTTGAAAGCCGGTCGCGTGCTAGTGTCGAATTTGATGGACGACAACATGCTACTGGGGTCAAATCTTGGATCTGGCTGCTCTTGGATCGGGAAGACCTCGAATCTTGGGCATGACTGCTCCTGCTCGGGGTGTTGGGCGGCCACGGCGGCTTGCAGCCGGTCCTTCTTGATCTTGGCTGCTGTAATCTTTATCCGGCTAAGTATGGTGGCCTGGAGCGGCGGCAAGACGATCTGATACTGCTGAAACATGGGATGGGCTTTAGGCCCATCTAAAAATTTCAGAAAAAAAATCTAAGGGCCCATGTAGGTGTCATGACAAGGGGTGGTGGGAAGTTTAGTCCCACCCCGCTAGTGAGAAAGGAGTTGGACCTCCTTATAAGGGGTTCTCTTCCACATGCTATTGGAGCTTGAGAATAGAAAAGGCCCTCGCGCACTCCTCCGCTCCGCCCCGCCTTGTCGCGCCGCGGGAATGACCCGAGGCGAGTTCACATCTATGCGCTTATTTTTTGTCGGTCAAAAATGAAGAGCTTCTGGCAGCTGGGCCACAACCTGAGACATCGGATCATGGGATGTCTCGGACATGGGTTCAACCCACGTCTCTCCACCCGGACATATAT
>NC_041384.1:746825602-746826603 GCF_002162155.2 Triticum dicoccoides
TGTGTGTGTGTGTGTGTGTGTGAGGAGCTGGCTAACCATAACCGCAACGAACAGATCACATCTGTTCCACGCGCACCGCCCCTGTCGTTCCTATTGCTGCTGCTGCCGCCGGCGACTCCATCCCGTTCACGGCGTACACGGTTGATGGGAGAGCAGGTCTCCGAAACCCCGCCTCTCCGAATCCTGTACGGGAGAGGGGCGATTAGGTTTTTGGGAAGCGACTACGCGACTACTCGCCTATGTTCGTCTACTTCCTCTCCGTCTGCGTCGCCTTCATCATCACTATGTCCACCGATGCTGAACGTGCCGCCGCCAAGAAACTCGAAGCTGACAAGAAGGCCGCCGAGGACGCCGCTGCTGCCACCGCCGTCGCGGCTTCTACCTGGTCTACTAGAGTGTGTAACTCGTTTATCCCGCTCCTATTGTTTTTTATTTTAGCCATGCTAGCGTTATATGTAGATCTGTCTGCAATTAGCGTAGTATGTGCTTGCATGATTGAATATCGGCATGTGGTTATTTCTGTCAATGCCATGCCAGTGATTTATTCTTGGATTAAATTAATCAAAAAATTGCCTATTTACTAAACAATCCAAAAACCTAATGTGTGTAGGAATTTTTTGGCAAGTGGTTTTGCCGATGCACTGGAACTGTATAAGTTTACCGCAACATACTTTAAGCGTTGGCAGACTAAGACCATTCCATACATGCTGTTAGTTTCTGGAGTTCCCTTTGTACCGAGTCTCGTTAATGACTTTCGTACGTTTTTTCTCTCTGAAGAAGAACCCAGGAAAGTTAACTTTGCCGGCTAATGAGCACCAACGGGTTGTTTGTTCTCTTTGCAGACCACAAATTGTTTTCCAAAGATTCAAACAACTCACAGTGTGAGATCAACAACAAACCAACTAGTACATCACAAATTTTTCACAATAGCTACATTGTTAGTCGCCTGACTTTTGAGGAAGAAGCTCGCCGGCAGGCTACCCTTCATCTATCATTAATTG